>NC_137803.1:5301149-5398649 GCF_963383645.1 Muscardinus avellanarius
CCAGAGATATTTTTGAGATAGAATAGACAGAAAAGGCTGAAAGAGTGGATGTAGAGAGCGGGGAAGGAATCAAGGATTTAAGAATGACTCACAATATTTTAACATTTAATTTAAGATATGGCATTGAGCTTTTACTTATATGGTGAAGATGATGAACAATGGGAATAGAAGCCCAGAATTCTTATTTCATTAAATTATAAGGAAATGATACTAAAATAGAAGCTAAAATTTACCTCTGTCCACTAAATCAAAACCTCAAAATAATAAAATTTGGGGCACTAGCTAATACAAAATATATTTGTTTTCAAAATGTGCCTATAGAAGCAAATAGGCAATTTGGCTTTTGCCCTTTTTAAGTGTGAGTGACCGTGAGCTGACTGCTGGGAAAGAGACTTCGGTCATTCTGGCTTAGTACATCATAATCTTGTGCAAGTCTACACTGAACTCCGCACAGTGCAGTCACAAAAGAACTGGGGTGTTTCTGTCTCACTCTTGTCCATCTTCTAAGGCCTCTCCTAGATGCTTGGTATTCTGTTTGTGACTCCAACGGATGGAGGACATCACTCTACTTGCTCCCTTCTTGGTCCTCCTTGATCCCAAGGGCCCACCACCAAAAGGCTGTTGATACATCTAGAAAGGTGTCATAACGTGGATGGTCCAGGTGTTGCTGAGAAACTACCCTCTGTAAAAGCCTCATCGTAGCTCTCCAGCCAGCCCCGGGACCTAGGAGGGCTAGGATCTGTGAGAAGCCAGGCAGGAGGAAAGGATTAAATGTAAGGACAATAAAGCTCTCGGAGGAGAGCAGGAAGAAGAAATGAAAGAGCAGCTTTCCACTAGGTAATAGTTGGAATTATCATGGACTTTGCTTTAAATTTTTTAGTAACAAAGAATAAAACTAATTCAAATGGCAATGAGCTAAAAACATTCTGATATCTTCCCATGTTGGTGAAAGCATACATCTTGAAAGCAATGGTTAAAAAAAAATTCTTCCTTTTAAGGCGCTAACCCCAATGGAATAAATCAGTTAAATTGCTACTTACATATACTGAAATACATATACTGAAATGTATTTTCTTTAAAAATTATAATGCGTATTTGTATTTTACTCATGTGGGAAGATGTTCTTGCTGCACAAAATTGGAGTCATGATTACATGATTATGTAAGATCATACTTTTGTAAAATGAGCATATACTACTTTTGCTATATGCATACATATGTACATTGGTATTTATATATTGTATACATATAATTATGTAGTAAAATACTATATATACTATACATGTACTATATATAGTATATATATATATATATATATTATGTAGAAAAGAGGAAGAAATATGACCAAAGTCTAGGACTTGTCATAGCTGGACGATCACATTTACAGTGATCAGATATTTTCCTTTTTAGAATATGTGCTTTTTAACTTAAGACAGCTAATTGTTACTTGTCTCCCATGACTTTGGGAAGAAAACAAGAATAAATACAAGGATAATAGTTTGAAGTAAACATTAACAAGTAAATTTGTAGAAATATAATTTACCACCCAAAAAATATACCCTATCTTAATATGCTTAAATATAAACTATACATATATATATATTTGTGGTGCTGGGAATTTAACCCAGGGTCATTCTACCTCTAAGCTACACACCCAGCCCAATTTTTTTATTCTTTGAAATAGGGAAGTTCTCTCTAAATTGTGTAGAGCTTCACTAAGTAGCTGAATCTGGCTGGGAACACGGATCCTCCTGTCTCAGCCTCCCATGTACTGGGATGACACACCTGGGTTAAATATTGTCTATATTTTTTAAATGTTTTAATTTTTATAAATAAGTTAAAATCAATAAAAACACTTACCTCAATAGCAATTATTTTTTGCCACTAGTCTTCAACCAATCTCACTATTTCTCTTCCACTTTGATGTCTTCTATTACCATAGTAGTGATCAAATAAAACTCGAGGGGTGTATTAAATACCAAATGCTTCTGTGTTGGAGAAACCATCTAAATCAGAGATGAAAATTTTTCATGTGCTCACAGATGCCCTTTCCAGCCTAAAGGTGTCAGTGACATCCCAGGAACCCTCCACTACACCTGCTGGGCAGCTGAGAGGCAGTGAGCTCCCAGCGGTAACCAGAGGAGCACACACTCCCCAGGTCTCAAGAAACACAATTTCCCTGGCAAATGCACCCTCCTGCTCAGCAGATTTTCTCTCAGGACTTTTACAAGCATGGCCATCTAGCCACTGGTTTTCTTCTTGATGTATTTCTCTGTTTCACAGATGGCAAAGCCGGCTTTTATATGTAGCATCTGCCTTCCCTTTTGTTCAGGGTATTTTCATAATGTTTATAAAATCTGTAGAGACTCCATGGAGTGTAACTTATTAAATAAATGCAGCATGCTACATTCTTAGAGTCAGATGTTGATTGATTTATTAACTGGCTATCTACATGCCCCCAGCAGACATGGGGAAGGTCTGTCTTTCTTGATCCCATGAAATAACAACTTGCAAACAAAACTAGTACATTTGTATGCACTAGTCTGCAATGATACTGAACACTTAAGGTATTGGGTATTTCTATATCTATATATATATACATCTATTTATCTATCACCCTATCTATCTTCTTTACAACCCAGAACATAGATTCTCATTAATTCATATACATTATCCCCAAATTTATTTACTGTTTTAAAATTATATCAAGCACATATATATAATACTTTAAAGAATTATTGGATTTTAGTTAATTTAACTTAGTTAAATTCCCCATAAGGTGTGTATTTTATATTGTAAAAATATAGTTTCGTATTTAACAATAAAAGCTATGTCAAATATTGAGAAAATGCAATTTTTCTTCTGCAATATCAGTTTGTTATTACTACTCTAGTTACTAAAAATTTTCATTCCTCCATGAGAGCTCTAAAAACTAAACTTTTCTGTCTAAAAACTTAAATCAACAATCTGTTCCATGCTTTATGCAATGCCTTGGCCCTGAAACTTCCAATATACATCAAACGATATTTTAAAGGCACTCAGGGAAATCAGTTTGCAAGAAGCAAATGATGAGTTTTCTTTTAATGGGTCTGACTGCTCTCTTAGTTATGGCCTTGCTTAAATTTTGATTTTTGTGAAACCCCGAGTTTCCTGTCAGGGTAGCTCAAAATAGGTTATGATATATATATATATCATAATATATATATGTACATATATATATTATATATGTATATATACATATATATATACATATATATATACATATATATATATATACATATACATATATATATATATGTATATATATATATACATATATATATATATACATATATATATATATATATGCACATTTATATATTTTTTTCTACAGAGAATCACTGTACCCAATCTCCAGAATTTATTCAATATAATAGAAAACTGTCTTGAAAAAAACTATGATCATGAATCTAATAAAGAATGAAAAATGAGGGGGTCAAATGTGTTTTGATGACAACATTCTTCCCGACATGGAGCTTGAGTGTGCCCTGCACGTCATACCGTGCGGCAGTGCAGTGTGGACGGTGTAGCTAGGCCAAGCCAGGCTCCAAGTCTGCATCGCAGCTAGGGATGTGCATCCTTTATGTAGCTGAATAAAGTAGGAAGGCATGATCTGATGAGGAAGCCGTATGGGAAGGCACATGAATAAGGCAGGGACTGTGCTAAGCCACTGTCTCTGGGCCACAGGATGCATGAGGCCAGAGCACTAAGGGTCTCTGCAGCCACGCCAAGGGATTCAGATAGCTATCTTTAGAGAGTTAGAAGATGAGGATGGATGAACAAGAAAAGTAAAGGGAACAGGAGGTCAGAGCAGAGGGCCTAGGGTTTGATTACTCTGCAAATTTCTTTCTAACATAGGTGAAAGCTAGAAGATTTGGGATATTTGAAAACCACCTAGAATGCTCTAGAGAGGAGCATTTGTGCCAGGTATCTGCCCTTGGGTTGTGATGGTGGCCGTCTGTGTCTCTTCACAATGTCATCTCGCCATGCCTTGTGTCTCTCCAAATTTTCTGTTTTTATTTTTTTATTTTTTATATTTCAGTCAGCCAGGATTAGTGGTACATGTCTTTAATTCTATTACTTGGGAACAGAGACAGAAAGATCTCATGTTCAAGGCCAGCTTCAGCAACTTAGCCACATCCTGGTTCAACATAAACTAATAAAAAGGACTAGGTGAGTCTAGCTAAGAGGTAGAGTATTCCTGGGTTCAATCCCCAGTACCATGTTTGTGAGGAGGAGGCATCAGTCATATTGTCTTAGTGCCTATGCCAGTGATCTCTATTTAATTTAATTATTTCCATAAAAACCTCTTTCTACATAGGGTCACATTATGAGGCTCTTGAGACTAGCACATTAATACATAAGTTTTGGAGAACATAATCTAATCATATGTTGCCAAGGTTAATCTACCAAATACATGCATAGGTACTGTACCATTCCACAGTGAGTGTCAAAAGAGTATAATCGGGCACACTGAACTCCTTTTGGCATGTATAGTTTACGTACCTGGAATTTCTTACCCCTATCTCATTACTGAGATCCCAACTCAAATGTGTCCTACCCACAGACGAGCCTCTCAACAGGCATCTGTTCCCAGGCTGTCTAGAGCCCTGTTTCATAGCTCTGTAGTCTCTGGAGTTGGTACCCGTGTTCCCATGACATGTCTCTCTCACTGCAGTGGACTCTAAGCTTCTTTCTAGCTGTCTTGACCAGTCAGGGTCACCTTCATGTCCTCAGGAGTGAAGCGATTGCCTGCCACTCAGTAGACTCAAGGCATAACTGCTGAATAAATGACCAGGCACACCATGTACAGTAATTTAAACCTGGCACTAGGTAAGGACAGAGCATCAGAGGGGCCCATGAAGTGCTTGTCATGAACAGGGAAGACCTGTGTGAACAGTAGGAGGCTCGTGGCCCTTTAAAGTTTACATATCCCTTGGTACCTGCCATTGCCGTATTCCATCGATTCTGTCTATGCAAACGATCCTTGTTTCCTGTGTACAACTGTGGGAAGGTAGAGGAAATCTTTTTTCCAGACTGGGTATAAACAGAGAAGCACATCAACCAACTCCTCATCTTAAAGCCTGAGGAATTAAGGATGGAAGAAGTAGAACAACCTGTCTCCCTCCTTAAGGACCAGACTGCCTTCAGCTCAGTTCTCCTGAGCAGGAGATGCAGTGAGGCTTTCCGTTCATGCCTGAGCACCTACCTACTTCCCTGTGAAGCCTTTTCCTTCTCACCAGTCCTGGTGAAGGGAAAGTGAAGGCCCCTTGCACATTCTGTGCTTAGGAGGACTTAGGGTCTCTCTGGACAAATACAATTCTCACCACCAGTGAATGACTTCCCCTTTTCAGCCTTTCCTGAACCCATGCACAAGCCCACCTTGTGTGTCAGCCCAAGGCAGCACGGCCCATTCCACCCTGTACATTAAAACTGAAAAAAGAGAAATCTGAGCTCTGTCAGACACTAGCAATTGGGAGGGGAGGATTAGCAATCTGATCAGAAGTGGACAGTTTCTCTTCCCAGCTCTGCTTCCTACTGACTGGCTGTGACCTTTCATAGCTCACTTAATTCCAGGATTTCCCCATGTGTAAAATAGAACGGTTAATGATTTCTCAGATTCCTCTAGCTCTAAGATTCAGTTTATGGTTCAAATTGAAAGTATCTGCCTTAAGGCATTAATGTATTGTTCAGTTTTCCAATAAACTATTTTCCAATAAATAAACTGCCTAAGGCAACTTAAAAACTCTCTCCTCCTCCTCCTCCTTCTTCCTCTCTCTCTCTCTCTCTCTCTCTCTCTCTCTCTCTCTCTCTCACACACACACACACATTTACATTCCTTCATTTTTAAATTAATTAATTACTAATAATTCTACCTGTTACAAAGATTTTTAACTTGCTTAGTCTTGGAAATCAATTCCTTTCACCCTGTCTCTGTTTTCTCACCTGAATTAAGGTGAGCAGTCACTGATGGATGGGGACATAGATGAGGGAGGTGACCACTGTTTCCTTTGCCCAGGGCTCCAGTAAAGGACACTGTATTGGCAGGGATCTGGCGGTGCCTTTGCTGTGTCTTATCTCTGCAGAACAGCTGGCTGGTGAAAGCTGTATTGATTGATCTTAGGCATATTTTTGAAGTGTGTTTGTATCTGTCAAAGAGCAGTTTTATAAACTCCTTCTTATATATTATGTCGACAGCATTAACCAGGGCTCCTGCTGCTCATTTGCCATTAGAAATAGCAGATGGGGTTTCATGTATTTTTTCTTATACAACAATTACTAGCTGGATTTTAAGTTACCTATCAAACTAACTAGTAAATGACAAGACTATAATTCAGAGGAGGCCATCACATCAATTTTCCAGGAGATAATTTAATTTACTTATTTGGGGGGTAGGATGGGGCTAAGAATTGCACCCAGGAGTAACCCACCTCTGAGTTACACCCAAAGTTCTATTTATTATTATTTCTAAACACAGTTTCACTCAGTTGCTGAGGCTGACCTAGAACCTGCAGTCCTCCCAAATTCTTGGATCACAGGTCTGTATCACTGTGCTTAGCTGCCAGAAGTTTATTTTAAAAAAATGAAATGGCCTCATACTTGTTCCTTGTGGTACCACACACTAATGGTGCGAATTACATAAATCCCTTCCAACATGTCAACTCAGTGTTGGGACAGAGGTTTTAAAAGCACATCAGCTGCATTCCTTCCTTCCTTCAGGTTAGACAGTCCTCACTGTAATGAAGTGTGTAGCATTCAGTTGCTGTTGTTGCTTTAGAGAATAAAGCCCTGCTCCGAAGGAGGCCAATTCTCCTGCAAGCCAACATGGATGCCCTGGGTGGTCTCACTTCCCTGAGCATCACATTGCCCAATAAACCGGTCCTCAGTGCTATGCCTTCTCTTCAAACAGAGTGAGCCCTCAGTTGGTGGTTTCTCTTAAAATAATAATAATAAAGAATATAAACTCTTAACAAAAGCTATAACACCATGCCCACTATTATTACTAATTACTGGGGAAAACATAATTAAATTTCCAGGACCCCCATCTTTTGGGGGGACTACTTTGTCCTTTATTCTTTCCTAGCTTAAAATAAACTTTCATATTTCTTTGCCCTTAAAAATATTATATAATCGCATCATAATTTTAAGAGCTGGCTATTCTTTGACAGAGACTGTGATTTAGCTTCAGCTTGGCATTGTAAATCTTTGTTGTCTTTTTCCACCTTACAGGAATCCCTCAGAATGCCACGAATATTTTCAGCTCAGTAGATTTTCATTGCGTTAAAAGTACGTATTTCATTTCCCTTGAGACCTTCTCTTTGACCCAAGGATTTTTTTTACAAGTGTGTTATTTAGTTTTTGGTGTCCAGAGATTTTCCTGTTATGTTTCAAAGGAACTCATTTTGTATGATTTCAGTTGTTTCAGATTATTGAGGTTTGATCCATGAACACTCGAAAAGAATACAAGTTTGGCTGCTATTTGAAGTGTCCTGTATCCTTACTGATTTTCTATTTTGTTTGCTCATTTGGTGAGAGAGTGGTGTGGAAGGCTCCAACTCTAATAGCGAATTTGGTCATTTTTCCTTTCATTTCTATCAGATTTTCCTTTGCCTATGCTGTAGAACTATTGTCTGGCAGACACACATTCAGAATTGCTGTGAATACTGCTTGGAGGATCATTATGTGATGACCTTTTTTGTGCCAGGTAATTTCCTTTGCTCTGAAGTCTACTTATAATGGATACATTTCTTATTTGAGCTGTTGAAGGTTGCAGGCTGGCTCTTCTTCCTTTTTTCTTTTTCAACCCACTAATATATTTTAAATGACTTTCTTAGAAGCCTCTTAGGGTTGGGTCAGGTTTTCATTTTTTCTTTTTTCTTTTCTTTTTTGTCTGTGAGTCTATCCTGCAAATCTCTGACTTTTAATTCACATACTCAGAACATTTAGATGTAAAATACTTAGGTCTTTTACGTCTCCTGTTTTAGGTTTTGGTTTAGTCTGTTCCCTGCTTTTCATTTCTCTGCCTTTCTAATGCAACATGCCATAAATATTACTTTAGTTGACTGAGATTTTTCTATTGTGTTTTTATAATTGTATTACTGCATTGCAATTATACACCAAACAGAATTTGGTGTGTTTCCCTATAGATTTCTATATATCTACAGTGTCTTAAGTGAACATTTTTATATAACCCAAGGGATTATATATGCCCAACAATCTACTTGTGTAGACATTTTAGCAATTTGATTAAATATAGAAGCTTGCCAAGCGTGGTGGCGCACGCTTGTAATCCCTGTGCTTGGGAGGTGGAGACAGGAGGATCACGCAGGTTCAAAGCCAGCTGCACTGGCTTAAGAGACCCTGTTTCCAAATAAAAATATAAAATAGGTCTGGCAGTGTAGCCTGGAGGTAGAAGGGCTTCCAGGAACCCCAGTACCACCAAAATACAAAACAAAATAAATATAGAAGCTTTACCCACAATCCTATTAGCATATGCTTCTGTTTATAATTAAATATTTTGTTTATATTAATTGAAAAACAGTAACTTGTTTCTATGCATTTTTCATTATCTATAACTTAAAAATTCCAGTGGAGGAAGAAACTTCCCCGTATTCATCATTCTTGCTTATTGAGTTCTTTTTAATTTTTTTTTTTTTTTTTTTTTGGTGGTACTGGGGTTCCTGGAAGCCCTTCTACCTCCGGGTTACACTCCCAGATGTATTTTTTATTTTTATTTGGAAACAGAGTCTCTTAAGCTAGCGCAGCTGGCTTTGAACCTGTGCAATCCTCCTGTCTCTGCCTCCCAGGCATGGGGATTACAGGCGTGCGCCGCCACGCCCGGCTAATCATACATCTTAATGATGTACAAAATGGTAGAGACATACATGCACACATCACTCATTTAGCCCTTCTACATTTACCGCCCATTCTCTTCCCCGTCTAGAGGACAGCTACTCACTACTTTTTTAGAGCAAGTGAACCAGCAATTCTCCCATCTGGGTATGTCCCTTTTTACCTCCATTACTGAAGAATGTGTTTGGTGGATGTAAATTCGGAAGTGAGTAATCTTTTGCTTGAGGCCCTTTTAAATCCTCTGAAACACCATCTCTGGCTCGTGTTTTTTTTTTTTTTTTTTTTTTTTTTTTGTTTTGTTTGTTTGTTTTTTGGTGGTACTGGGGTTCCTGGAAACCCTTCTACATCTGGGCTACACCCAGACCTATTTTATACTTTTATTTGGAAACAGGGTCTCTTAAGCCAGCGAGTCTGGCTTCGAACCTGCGCGATCCTCCTGTCTCTGCTTCCCAAGCGCGGGGATTACAAGCGTGCGCCACCATGCCAGGTCATCATTATATTTTTGATGAGAAAACTACCACTGAAACAGTTTTTCCCTTAATAAGTAATGTATTGTAGGCTTTCATACCTTCAATATGATGTGTTTCATTATAGAATTTTTTGCCTTTACCCAATCTGTGATTTCCAGTTTCATAAATTTTTATAATAATAATAATAATAATAATAATAATTATTATTATTATTATTATTACTTGTACTAGGAATTGAACCTAGGAATAAATCTGAGCTAAACCTCTAGCCCTATATTATTATTATTATTATTTTTTCAGTATGGGATGGAACCCATGGTCATTCTACCTCCAAG
This sequence comes from Muscardinus avellanarius, assembly GCF_963383645.1. Classification (NCBI taxonomy): domain Eukaryota; kingdom Metazoa; phylum Chordata; class Mammalia; order Rodentia; family Gliridae; genus Muscardinus; species Muscardinus avellanarius. Next base: position 5,310,846 of record NC_137803.1, read on the forward strand.
CTGCAACCCCAGCCCTATTTTTTATTCTTTATTTTGAGACAGGGTCTTGCTGAGTTGCAAAGGGCCTAAGTAGTAGCTGGGGCTGTCTAAAAACCACGATCCTGTCTAAACCTCACAAGTGCTGGATTTACAAGTGTGTGCCACCACACTTGGGGCCCCCTATATTATTATTTTGAAACAGAGTCTCACTAAGTTTCTGAGGGCCTTGCCAAAGTGCTGAGGTGGCCTTGTACTTGTGATCCTCCTGTCTCAGCCACCCAAGTACTGAGATAACAGTACAATTATATTGTGTTGTTGGTGCATTTCTTTTCTTTTGCCAAATTTGAGTAAAATTTAGCCACTAATTTTCCAACTATTTTTTTTAATCCTTCTCTCTTGGTTCTTTCAATCCAGGATTAGTATTAGGGTGATATATATTTTGTAGCTGGCTTATAATCACCCAGTCCCTCCGTGTTCTGTGCAATTTATTTCAATAATCTCTCTCTCTCTCTCTCTCTCTCTCTCTCTCTCTCTCCCTTACATTTGGTAAATGTTAGGTTTGAGCACAGGAAGTAAAGCCACTAGAGAGACCAGGGAGCATGCGGTACCAGTTTTAATGTGGTCCTCTTGGGGAAGGGGGCTGGACAGTCCCAAAGACCTGCAGGCCCATCTGAGGCTGGAAGGGTTTGGGAATGGAACCCAGAAACATTTGACCTCCGAGCTACACCCTTTGCCCTATTTTTTTATGCTTTATTTTTAAACAGTGTCTCACTAAGTTGTGGAAGGCTTCAATAAGTAGCTGAGGCTGTCCTCGAACCACGATCCTCCAGTCTCAGCCTCCCAGATGCTGGCATTACAAGCATCTCTTTTTAAGGTATATGCATTAGGGTGGGACTATGCGTGTGAATTCCGCTTCTCTCGCGATATTGCCTGCTTTGTGATACTGTACACCTGCCTGCCTAGCAGAGTCTCCTCCTCCTTTTCTAGGGTTCCGCCTCCTTTGGCGAAAGGGGGAGGGACCCAACTTGTCATCCCAGCCTTTTGGCAATAATGGGAGGAGATTTGAATCTTAAACTACTTCCTGCTGTCAAGGGGCATTGTAAGGGGGTCCCCGGGCCAGGAGAGGTGGAGCTGTTGGGTGGAATCAGGACTGGATGAAATTCAAGATGGCTGCCGGGCTTGGCCGGGTGGTATCCAAGATTCTGCAGACTCTCTGGGCCGAATGGAAGTCTCTGGGCTGGATGGAAGTCAAGATGGCTACTGGGTGGTATCTAAGATGGTGCCTGGCTCTCTAGGCGAGCATGTGCCTGGTTAAGATGGCCACCAGCTGGTCCCAAGACGAGAGTCTGGATGGGTAAGATGGCTGTCAACTGGTCCTGCGGGCTCCTAGTTGAATGACATGTTTATCAGGTCTGCGGTATTTCACCTGGCAGACACTGAGGCTGGGCCATGTGGCATGTGCCCCCGCGGGTCTATTGGGGTGGGTGGGAGTTCCTGAGTCCAGGAAGGGTGGGATGCTGGGCAGGAAAAGGGTGGCTCCTGGTTCCTGGTCTGGGCAGGCACGGGTCAGAGGCAGTGGTTTCAGGGTAGCTGCTTGGAGGAAAGTGGCGGCATTTCCGGACCGGTGGCGGTTATTGGGTGGCAGAGGTTTTGGGGCGGCGATAGTTCTGGGGTGGTGGCAGCTGCATGGGGTCAGTGGTTTCTGGGTGGCGGCAGTCCAGTGAAAAAGCAGTGGACGGGGAAGGCATGGTCCCGGGGAATCCATGATCATAGCCACGCAGAATACTCCGGCCTGGTGGATCCAGGAAGGCAGAGGTTTCCGCCAAGGCTCACAGAGCACACAGTGGCAGCAGCAGTGACAGGGAATTTTTTTAAGAAAAGAAGAAAAAAATAAAACTAAAAAATATTAATGTCCTGGGTTCAGCACCAGATGTTAGGTTTGTCCGGTAAGTAAAAGGTGGCAAGAGAGACCAGGGAGCGCGCGATACCAGTTTTAATGCAGTCCTCTCGGAGCTGGGAAGTGGACAGTCCCAAAGACCTGTGGCCCCATCAGAGGCTGGAGGGAAAATGCCTCTCCTTGTAAGGCATATGTCTCAGGGGTGGAATTACACGTGGGAACGTCGCTTCTCTCGTGATATCACCTGCCTGTGATACTGCCCACCTGCCTGCCTAGCAGAGTCTCCTCCTCCTTCTCCAGGCTTCCGCCTCCTTCAGGGAAGGGGGGAGGGACCCCACTTGTCAGTAAAGTATATGCATTTCTCCCTTCCGGTTCATGGATTCTTCTGATTCTTTGTTGTTTATTGATCCTCTCTGACAGGTTTTAATTTCAGCCTCATTTTGGTCCTGGTTTGTAGGTGCTGTACGTTTTCTGAGATAAGTTTTCCAGTTGTTTCAAGCATGCTCCCCACATCTCAGCATTTTCTTGTGCCCTTTTTAGATCCTTCTCAGATGCCTGTTTACAGTGAATGAGCTGGATTTCTTAATCAGATGGGGCTTTGTCCTGAGCTCCTGGTCTGAAGAGGGTTTTCAGGTGACTGGTCATTGCAGGACACTCTGTATCTTATTAGATCTAGTTAGCTGGCTCCTCGTATAGCCCCAGGCAGGAGGAGGGCAGTGTTCTTACCACCAGGCTTGGCTGTGGAGGGAGACAGCTGGTGCTGGCTTCTCCTACAGTTAGGTGGGCTGAGAGTTAGGATACCCTCTGAGAACTCCACTGAAACCACAGTGGATTGGAGGGGCAAGAAGACTTGTTACTTTCCATTTGGCCTCTACTGATTCTGGGGTCAAGATGAGGGGTTGGCCTCTTTACTGACAGACAGTGGGATACTGGTGAAAGTCCTGATTCTCCCCAGTTCCCCGACAGGAAAGCGGAGGGGGGCCTTCTTGCTGCTGGGTGAGCTTGGAAGTGCAGCCCCCAAGTGGTCTGCATTGGCACCTCAAGGTGAAGGGTGGGGACTCAGCCACTGGCCAGCAAGAATGGCATACCCCCACCATAGGAAGCGGAAGGTGCCCCACCTCAGGCTGGATGGAGTGGCCCCACTCCCTTTAATGGTAGGTAGCAGTGAGAACAGGACTCAACTTTTTCTCTCGAAATTTACTGCACTAAGGAGATGCTGTTTTTGATTGGTGAGTAGAATTCCATTGTGTGTATATCCAACAATTTTGTAATCCAGTCAAGAAGAATGAAATTACATAATTTTCGGGCAAATACATGGGCCTGGAGATCATTATACCTAGGTGAGATTAGTCAGTCACAGAAAGTGAAAAGTCATGTGTTTTCTTTCATATGGGGAAGCTAGGGAGTAAGCAAGATACCTGAGAAATTCCAGATAATGGAGGAGAGACCTCAGTGGAACCAGAGAGGTGGCCTAGGGGAGCGTAGAGTATGAAGGGGGATTAATAAAGGAAACACTTCCCCTGAGGTTATATACATATGTGAGAATAAAAATGTCAATATCAGTACCCTGTATGGGGAAGAGGGGAGAGGGGAGGGAGACAGGGAAAAGCCCACCAAGTGCTGTATGCATGTATTTCACTATCACTCCAAACTACATTTGATGTGAGACTCTAATGCTCCAATAAAGGTATCAAAAATAAAAATCTGACATTTTAGTGATAGAAATAAATCCACAGTTAAGCATTAAAAACAGCAATAAAAAAAAGAGGTTAGGGTCTATGATGTTCTGTTTCCTAATAGATCTTCTTCTGTTGCTTTGGTCAGCTAGAACAGGTTTTTTATTTTATTAGGCTTTTTGTTTTGTTTTTGTCAATTGATGTTCCTGAGGTTCTGGAGAATTCTTCAGCTTCAAGCGTGGAGTAGAGCAGGCAAAGTAAAGTCCATGATCTCACCTCTCTCTGTCCTGCGCTTTCCAGGTCGCAGGCTGCTTTACTATCTCTCTCCACATTTCAAAGTCTCATTTAGTTTGTTCTCCATAATAGTTTTATTGATGGAAATAAAGAAAAAGAGGTAAAGTATATCTAGTACACCTTAACATAAGCAGAATTCCTTTATTTTATTTTATTTTATTTTATTTTATTTTATTTTATTTTATTTTATTGTGGTACTGAGGATTGAAACCAAGGGTGCTCTCAACTGAGCTACTTCCCAGCCCTTTTTCATTTTGAGACAGGGTCTTACTACATTGTCCAGGATTGCCAGGGTCCAGCCCTAGCAAGAGTCGAGGTTCGTGCGTTGGTGAGAGGAGAGGAGAGGTCGTGAGAGAGAAGACACTGACACATGGGACCAGATGGCAGCTTCTCAAGCTTTATTCTGGTGGAAGCTTCTCCAGCTTCTCTCTTACTTCTTCTCTTACTTCTCCCCTTTCAGGATTTGTTATGATCTTTATAGTCATGCAAATAGGAACTTCAAGGACAGAAAAAGTTTTTTACAGACTTCAGGGCAGGGTGCCAGACATTTAAATAATCATAGAAAGTATGTTTTGTCTCATCACGAGGCCAGCTTGAACTTAATCTTATATATTGGCCCCAAACTTAAGGTCAGTTTGAACTTAATCTTTGGCCCAAACTTTATCCTTGGGAAAAATATCTTTGCTGCCTGAATCTCTCACAAGCCACTGCCCATCAATTTTAGTTATAATGCTTGTACATAAAATTCCAATTATATATATATATTAATCCAAATAATCCTAAAATAATTTTTTTGAAGAAGGAAATGCTAGACATATTTCATGGGCGATTTACGCCCTTGCAAGTTCCCTGACCGAGCTTTCTCAAGGTCTGCGTGAGATGCTGTAGCACAGGGTGGTCTCAAACTTGCAACCCTCTTGCCTCAGCCTCCCATAGCATGGGAATCGCTGGCGTGTACCACCGTGCTTGACATTTATATGGTTCTTAAAAGATCTACGAGGTATTAATTTATTAGAAAGGCCCCGATGTCCTATGTATTGATCAACTCTAACAAACTGTGAAGCAGGTCCCACAGTGAAGAAAACAGTTGGGGTGATAAGGATCCTCCCAGCCCAGAACTGATTACATACAGTGCATCTTCAGGAAGTGTCCACATATTTTACGTATCACGCAAATGAGAAAATGCACTGGGAACAACAAAAAGGTGCCCCTGAAACTCTGTCTACCTGAATACTTCTTGAGGGTTTACATGACCAAAGAAGAAACTCAAGTGTGAGCTGAACACGTTGCTCTTTGCACTGGCATCATTCTTATTCTTACTGCGAAATTTGCCTGCCCACCTCTGAACTATCTATCATGATTCCAAATAGCACAAAACTGAAACTACAACTGTATGAGTTGTTCTCATAATCCCACTGAATCACAAAACGTAGTGCTGCTCGTGCTCTCGCTGAGATAGCAATTCAGTGCATTCTGTCCCGTCTTTTAAAGCAGGAGAGTACATTTTGCTTGATGTAAAAAATTTAGCTCACTTTCTTTATAAAAGAAAGTTTAACTAAATCCCGCTCTTCCGATGTTGAATTAGGTGCCCTCCCTATCATTTAATATTATGGACATGTTGGTTTCATAAAGAATTATTCATCATTTGGGTTTTGTAGATTAACATGCAGCATTTATTGTCTAGAGACTTTCTATTCTCTGTGGTGCCTGCTGCTCCTTTTTACAAAACCATTTCAGAGAACAGAACTGGCAGTAAAGAAAGGCTTTCAAAGAAATACGACTCTATTTATCTAGCTGAAAGACATGTGAGAAGCCAAGTCACACTTTAATTTTTTTTTTTTAGAGTTGAAGTGATCTTTCAGGATCTACACCCTTTCTGTGAGATGAGGCAGATAATCACTGTTTGTTTTCATAGCCACTTCCATCAAAGATTAGTTCTGAAATGCAATAGAAAAAGTGGTTTTCTGGAGTCATAGTAAATGATTGAAGTGAAAGGGAATAGCAAAAGTGTTTTTCCGAAGTCAAAGTAATGATTGAAGTGTTTTTCATGCAAATCCCGTGATTTCTGAGCCCATGTAGACGTGATGAATGCTCCTGTGAAAGCTGTATATAACTCAGACATGGCAGCCTGTTATATATCTGGGCTAGAAGCATGTTTTTTTTCGTGTAGCAAAAAAAGTTTGTCTTTGGAATGATACAAACTTTGTTTGGGGTTTCTGGTTGTATAGGTTTTTTTTTTTTAATTTAAATTTCATCAAATTTGTTGCCCATCTTTTAAGATGGTCTGATCCTAAATTGTGCAAAATTGAGTTATTAGAAATATCCTTTCTTTGAGAAACAGTACCTTGAAACAATTAAAAAAAAAAAAAAACAAAACGTGGTCTCTGTCAACATCAGTGAAAGAACAGTGTTTCAAGAGAACAACAACTTTCCTGCCCTCAAGACACAGTTATTCAGGAGAAGAGACATCTTGGCTCTGCCTGGATGCCGCTGCACTTACCATCTTTTATACCTGTTGTGTAGCAGCATCTAGTAGAATACAACGAACCTCTCCTCTTCCTTTAAGTGTTGTAGAAATAGTCAGTGTGAACAGCTAGACATGCAAAGCATCTTTCCTGAGACTCTAATCAGCATTAGTAACAACGGAAAAGTCTCTAGCCTTTGAAATCATTAGCATCATTTTCAATTGTTATTCAAATTTGTGTGCAGACAGTAGAGAAAGTATTTTCCTAATAATAACATGACTTGGCATTGTTTTTCCGGAAAATCACAGAGCTGAGAGAGGGAAGTGTACCACTAAATATCTGCAGAAAATGCTATTTAAAAAAAAAAAAATTGGCTTAATGTATTTTCAAGGCTCTTGGAGAAGTGTAAGAGAGCCATCTACTGGGGAGAATGGAACAGTACTTGTTAACAGATGAAAAATAACATAGCTATACTTCCATTGCTCTGAGATTTTATATGATATACTTCAGAGACCAACGTGTTGTCCGAGTTACAAAGGTCTGTTTAGAAAATGAGTGATGATAGTTATGTCCAATTGTCAGCCGAAATATAAGTTGGACTTAAAAGCTATCTAAAAAGAAAGCATGTCAGTAAATCAAACAAGAGCTAACTATCCAAATGTCAATGACACAGAAGAAAGGGCAGCAGCCCACACAGCTGACAGGACTTCTAGTTCCTGTTTCTCCACTAATTGGAGCAGCTGTGTTTGAATAATTCCATGCTTGAGAATCACAGAAAGCTAATAGAAAACTTTCTAGAAGCTTAGTCATGTCAGTGCTGCAAGTTCTATTTAGTGTAAGTAAACATGTGATAATTCTTCACATTGGTGAATGCCGAAACTGTTGTATAAGTCTTATGGATGTAAAAATAAGATATTATGATAGACACGGAGATGCAGGGATGGTCTTTATTTAACTCAGGTTAACAAACATCATTCACATAATCTCTGAGCATTTATATTTATAAATTGAATTAAGGCCATTTGTACCAATCTATCTGAAACTATGCTAATAAATCTTATATTCTGGATTTTCAAAATGGAACCTTGTGAACCTAGATAATAATCTTAGAATATGTATATTAGTTCTTCAAATTGATAGGCCCTAACAAAGCGTTTTCATTAAGTTTTCCCTGAAATTTTTATCAATATGATAATATGCAAATGTAAGAAAATATAGAGGCAGGTCTCTTATCCTCTTCTGGCTTCCACAAATGGTGATACTTTTCAAAACTCTACTTAACATATCAACAAGGGTATTGATGTTTATGTAATCCACCAATTTTAATGATATACTCAGTCATAATTGTATTTATTTACATTTATTTATGAAATTCTCCATATTTTGTCAGTATTATGAATACATAGGTTTAGGGACTTGATTTTGTTATAAATAGAGTTATCATAGAGAACACTAGAATAACTTAAAAAAAATAACACAAAGGTTGGCCTGGAAGAGGAACGGGCTGAAACTGTAATTAGACATAAATAATGGAAGAACCACTTCTGAAAGAAGTTTAAAAAATTCTCATCAAATTAAAAAGACATATAACATGATTTGGTAATTATGGTATAGCTATTTCCAAGAAAATTTAAAACACATGTCCATATATGAATGTTCATAGCAGCTTCATAATGGCTTAAAAATGGCAACAATGTCAATGTTTATTAACTTGAAAATGAAAATAAAATTTGTGTTATGTCTTTTTGGAGTAAAACTACCAAACAAAAAGAGTACTTCTGGGTCTTTCAAAGCCATGAACATATCTCAAAATATTTATGCTTAACGAAAGAAGCCTCACAGTACTAACACTGAGAGGTCTTACATGTATATATATCCAGTAATATGGTTTCAAATTCTAAAATGAAAAATGTAATAGAAACCTACAATCTGCATGAAGTGAAACATGCCTGTAGTCCCAGCACTTGGGAGGCTGAGTCAGAAGGCTGAGCCAGGTTAGAATCTAGCCTCAGCAACTTAGTGAGAAACTCAGAAATTTTCTTTTTCAAAATTAAAAAGTGGTGGGGGTATAGCTTTAAGGCAGAGTGCCCCTGGGTTCAATCCCCTGCACCACCACAACACATAAACTAGAAATATACAGATCCACAATTCTAGTAGGAGGCATTGACTCATTAACTTAATAGCTATCAGAACAAGCCAGCAACATCCATCAACAAGTATTTGCATTTACAGTTTATTTTTAAATGCTCTACTTCTTTTACTCAACTCAATCAGCAAATTATAATAATTATGTCCCTGACTCTTGCTGGTTCTCCATTTCCAACACTTTGTATTCACTTTAAAAGTATAGTATAAAATAGGTGTTGGCTATAGCCCGAAGGTCGAAAAGCCTCTGGGTTCCATCCTAATACCAAAAAAAAAAAAAAAAAAGGCAGCTAAGTTCTTGTAAATTATTGGTAGGGCCCTTGAGGAATATGTATATGTATAAGTATATGTATATGTATGTATATGCCTGCCACTGCAGTTTACATCTGTCACTGAAAATACACTCTCTATGTTTGCTAGATGGAGGAGAGGAAGTGATCTTGAATTGTTAGTATTTTGTCTTGGTCAACATTCTTGCTGCTCTAATGCAAAATGACTGACCACACAAACTAGAGAGAGGAAGATTTATTTGTTTACAAGTTTTGGAGATTTCAGGTTCAGTCTGTGTGAGGCAGGGGTTTGTGGATCTCAGACCATGGAGGAAGAAAATAGAGAGTGGGGGAGAGCAGGACAGAGCAGGGCTCTGCTCTCACACCTTGAGGCTAGCAGTCAAAGAGTAAGCAAGGAAGAGGATTCAATGACAAAATTCACAGGCCAGGCGTGGTGGCACATGCTTCTAATCCCCATGCATGGGAGGCTGAGAAAGGAGGATCGCGCAGGTTCGAAGCCAGCCATGCTGGCTTAAAAGACCCTGTTTCCAAATAAAAATATAAAATAGGTCTGGGAGTATAGCCCGGCGGTAGAAGGGTTTCCAGGAACCCCAGTACCACGAAAAACAAACAAACAAACAAAAATACAAAGAAAAAAGTACCATCTCTAAGGCCCCATCCTGAGGACACACTCTCTTTAGCCACACTCCATCAGGCTAGGCTACCACCTACTGCATCCACTCCAATGGATTTAATCACTATGAGTGTAGAAACCCATGACTTGATTATGTCGACTCTGAACATTAACACATGAGCAGCAGGAGACATTCTCTCCTCTCTCTCTCTCTCTCTCTCTCTCTCTCTCTCTCTCTCTCATCTGGGGTATTGGTCTTCAGGTCTTCAAACTGGATATGCACCATTGTTTATCCAGAGAGTTTCCTGGACTTTCCATTCTGGACTGGAACTGCATTAGGAGCTGCTGTGATTCTGAGACTCCAGCTCTTGGACCACTCAACCAGCTGATGGTTCCTCTAGGTCTCCATGTGCAGTTGGGACTACACTGCTTTGAACTGTGAGCTGATCTGATAAATAATCTTTTATCAAATACACATCTGTGAGTTCCATTACATTACTCTAGTATAACCTAATACACCAAGATTTCTCATTCTTTCAAGACTGAGGCCATATTTGGAGTCAGATTTGCAAGACCCTATTTCAGACCATTGGGGTGGTATCTAGATGCCTTCAGTCCTTGTCTTAAGCTTTCAGGAACTTTCTCCCTAAGCAAGAGACATCATCTCAATGTAACTGAATTGTCTCTTCCAGGGTCACAGGCCTATGACCAAACATTCTGAGCAACTAGTGGAATTTACCTTCTCTAGTGACAAAGACTTCTCTGGAGCCCCTCATAGAACTAGAATGGAAATAATGGGACCACTGACTACACGTAGCTCTTGCCCTGGTTGCTGTCTATTTAAACCTGAAGTTCCTGCTAGCACCCTCAAGATAGGGTTGAGATGTTGAATCTCAAGTTCCTTCCCAGTATGATCAAATTGATTAAAAATTTGTTACTACTTTTTACCATTAACTTTTCTATTTGATTTTCAGGATTATTGACAATCCTAGTTTGGTCTGATTCGGGGACACCCGGATCATGCCTCTAACCTAGGACTTTGATAGCAGTAATTCTGTTTTTATTTTTATTAAGGACTCATCACACTATTCTCCATAATTATTATGCTAATTTATATTGTAACTATATTTATGCCCAAATGAAATTTCATTGTGTATATATATATATCCTATTCCATTTGTCCATTGATCAACTTCAAGGTTGATTCTATACCTTTGATATTCTGAATACTGCTGTGATAGAAATGTGCATGCAGGTATCTCTTTGGTTTGGTGATTTCATCTTCTTAGGAGATACCTAGTCATAGAATTGTGGGATTATATGATAGTGTAAAAGGTACTTAGAGCATCTTCCTTTGCTAAAAGTAGTGACCTATAATTATTGAAGCTTTTGGGTTAATTGTAAATAGGATAAAAGTTGGTAAAAATTCTTTCTCTATTTAGAAAGGGCAAAAATCTTTGAGCTACCAGAAGAAATTTGGAAGTTTTACAAGATAAGATGTGTGCCTGATTATTATATTTGTGCCTGAATATATATATATATATATATATATATATTTGTCAAAATACTTGATACATTTCTTTCCATAAACATCCACCCTATATCTATATATATTATATAATATTATATGTTTATAAATTCTATTTATATAAAAACCCTATATATCCTATATATATAAATCATATATATATAGATAGATATAGATATCTTAAAGTGCCTAGTCAATCCAAAAATTATAAGACTTGAATAGATATAGTATACAAAGGAATGTTCATAGAAAAATTATATATATAATTATAATAATATAGTAAATATATATATATATATATCTTTCAAAAATAAAAATGCAGCCCATCACCTTGCTGCTCAGACATAGATTTCCTCCTCTCCTGCTCCTAGTATAGTATTAATTAATGATATAAATTATGAATATTAGATAAAATAAACAACTTTTACTTTACAGAGAAAACGGATATATGGAGTAATGAAATGTGATAACTACAAGTGTTTTGAAAAATTTGGTAGTTTCCTGAGTGTTGGGTGTGGTGGTAGATGTCTGTAATCCCAGAAGAGCCTCAAGCACAGCCTCAGAGATGCAGCAAGACTCTTATTAAACTAGTGACACCCTGGTTTAAAACACAAAATAAGCCAGACGTTTAATCCCAGTACTTAGGAGGCTGAGATCAGAGGATCACCGATATGTAGCCAGCCTCAGTTACTTACTGAGGCCCTCTTCAACTTAGTAAGACACTGTTTCAAAATAGAAAAATAGGGCTGGGCGTATAGCTCAGAATACTACAGAGTGTTGTAGAATGTCCCTGGGCTCAATCTCAAGTACCAAAAATAATAGCAATAAAATAAAATAAAATGTTACTGAGGGGTAGCTATGCCCTGGTTCAGTCTGTGTTGGAACCCAATCCCTAGTAGAACCCAATACCTAAGTGAATACCCCTGGGTTTAAGCACTATGCTTTATGTGTGCATAACCATATACATTCCTTGTACACTTTCTTGTTTCACTCAGAGATTTATTTTTGAAATTAATATATATATATATATATATATATATATATATATATATATATATATATATATATAATTTACTTTGTGGTGCTGAAGATTGAACCCAGAAGCATTCTACCTCCAACTACACACCTAGTCCAATTTTATTTTTATTCTTTTTTTTTTTTTAAATTAGAGTCTCACTAAGAAGTTGTGGAGGGCCTCACTAATAAGCTGAAGCTGTCTGCTCATCTGGATCTTCTTGTCTCAGCCTTTCAAGTACTGGGATTACAAGTGTGCACCATCACACCCAGCTTAATTTTTTAATTTTAATTTGTGCAATTTAATGCACATGCTAATAAGATTAAAAGTGATACATTTATACATGCTCACAGGGTCTCTTGGTGTAATTTCTTCCTTCCCCACCCTTATACCCTCTTTTCCTCCCCCATTTCTCTTTCACTATTCTACTGCTCACTCTATCATCTGTCTATATCTCTATCATCTATCTACCTATCTATCTACCTACCTACCTACCTACCTATATTTATTTCAATCTTTATCTCTCTCTCTCATCATGATTCCTTTTTCTTCCATATTTTTTCTCTAGCTTTCACGTATGAGAGAAAACACACGACCTTTTAACTTTCTGAGGCTGTCTGATCTAACATGGCATACTATTCCCTAGTTCCACCCATTTTCTTGAAAATGACAATTTTGTACCACATTTTCTTATCCATTCACCTGTTGACAGAGATCTGGGTTTGTTCTATAATTTGGCTATTGTGAATTGTGCTGCTATAATCATGGATATGCATGTATTGCTATAGTATTCTAATTCTTTTTTGAAAGATACTGAGGATTTGTGTAGCTGGATTGCAAGGTGGTCCCATTCCTAGTGTCATGAGGGACTTCCAAACTGACTGTCATAGTGGGTGTACTAACTTAGTCCCATTTGTGTATAAGATCTCCTATTTCTCCAGATCCCTACCAGCATTTATCACTGTTTGTATTCTTGATGACTGACATTCTAACTGGAGTTAGCTGGAATATCAGTATGGTTTTAATTTGCCTTTCCCTGAGGACACAGATCATAGCACCTCCTCAAAACATGCAGAAAATTATTTTGACAAAATGTACATTTAACATGGCAAGAATAAGCATGTTCTTTAACATGACTAGAGAAGAAAGCCTCTCTCCACAGCAATCAAATCCATGCCTGTGGCAATGAGCTTTCTGTGTCGGCAGCCTGGTTGGTCACAGGATGACCAGCTGGCTCGTAATACTGTCTGTGAACCTGTCTGTGAAAATGATTCTAGAAGAGATAAGCAAGGGACTGGAGACCCAAGGAAGAGAGATGGCCTCTCCTGCAGGTGCATCCTCCCTCCTGTCTACAGTACGAGCAGAACACAGAAGGAGAGGTGGATAGTCAAGTCATCTCTGTGTCTCTCTCTCTCTCCACTCCTCCCAGCTTTCAAACTCAGACTAGAACCTACATCATCAGCCCTGAAGCTTTCTGACCCTCAGAATACCCCATCAGCATTGTATAATCATCTCACAGATGTAAGATGGTGGGTCTTCTGGTCTCTACAACCACAAAAGTCAATGCTTTATGTGATATATTGCTTATTTGTATTACCTATGTAATACACTGCTTATTTATCTTTGTCTATGTATTATTTTACTATCTCATCTATGTATCTTTCTATTTATCATCTATATTTACCAATCATGTATCAATCATCTATCTATCTATCTATCTATCTATCTATCTATCATCTATCTATCTAGCCATCTATCTATCCGTCCTTCTCCCTGCTGCCTTTGTTTCTCTGGAGAACCCTGGCTGGCACACCTCATTTCTTTCATTTTCTCCAGTGATCACTCTGATTTCAGTCTTCACGCTTACCCCTCCACTTCCCTGCTCCCCACTCTAACTCCTTCTCTTCAGGTTTCAGGTCACATGTCCTCAGCTCACACATATATTTCTTCCCTAATTAACTAGATTAGATCAGGTTCTTCTGTCATCTCCCCACCACACTCAGTATTTATCTACAAAGCCCTTTTCAGGATTTATCATTACAAATCCAAGGGCAAAATTGTTGGATTCACTATTTGCCTAGACTGTAAATTCCATAAAAGAAAAGACCCTGTGCATTTTGCTTACAAAATCAACATCTACAGTATAGACGAGGACAGGGTAACTTTTCAACACTTTATAAAACAGTTCAGTGTTGTAAGAGGTACAATCTACATAAAAGAAAGACGAAAGTGGGAAAGTGTTTCCAGTGCAGAATGGGAAAGGCCCCATGCTTTTCCTCCTGCAGCTTTATCTCCTACAGAAACTGGACCCCTAGTAGCAGAGGGAAAAGTAGGGGTGGAGAGGATGGATGTCACAGGGCTGCGTTCCAGTTTAAGACTGTTCTCAGTTACCTCCTCTCTTTTGGTTTCCTCATATAAAATCACTATTAGACTAGTTCTGCATGATCAGTTCCAATTTCATATGACAAAGAAATAAGAATAAGGTTTAAAATGGATGTTTCAATAGTCTATGCTTATCCAACTTGTTAGTGACAGTAAAAATTTATAGGCAGTTGAGGCGGAGGAGTCCTAGGAACTGTCAGCCCATCAGGAGAAGTGAACTAGACAGCCCAATCAACAGCAGAGGCGAGGCAGACTACAGCGAAGGTTCTAAAGACATAATGCCCCTTTTCCATAAAAGAAGAAAATTCAAGCCAGGTATGGCGGTACACTTTTGTAATCCTAGTACTTTAGAGCCCCAAACAGAAGGAAGTCAGGTTCAAGGACAGCCTCAGAAGGTTAGTGATGTCCTCAGCAACTCAGTGAGACTCTGTTTCAAAATAAAAAATAGCCAGCCATGGTGGTACATGCTTGTGATCTCATTATTTGGAAGGCTGAGATAGGAGAATTACAAATTTGCAGCTAGCCTCAACAAATTAGTGAGGACCTGGACAATTTACTGAAACCCTGTTTCAAAATAAAGAATAAAAATAGGTCTGGGTGTATAGTTTAGGCTGAAATGTTCCTGTGTTCAACTTCCAGTCCCAACAAAAATAAATAAATAAATAAAGTCCAATTAATTAATTAAAATAAATACATTAATTAACTAAAATAAATAAATTACTTACAATAGGGCAGGGTGCTGTAGATCAGAGACATAGATTCAATAGTTAATACCAAAGGCAGGCGTGGTGGCACACACTTGTAATCCCAGCACTTGGGAGGCTGAGACAGGAGGATCACACAGGTTCGAAGCCTGCCTCAGCATATTTAGTGAGGCTCTCAGCAACTTAGTGAGACCCTCTCTTTCCAAATAAAGTATAAAAATAAAGTATACTCCTCTGGGAGTATAGCCTGGAGGTAGAAAAGCCCCTGGGTTACACCCCCAGTACCACAAAATAAAATTAAAAGTATTACCAAAAAGAAAAAAAACAAAAAATATTAATGAATGTACATCGTATACATTAGGGAATATTCCTCTTCTCCCTCCCACCCCCTCAGTTAACTGCTTTATTTGCTCATGTGTGGTTTCTCCTTCCTCATCTAGAGTTCTTCTTATGACCCCTTTTCTGCCTAGCCTCTGCATATTAGGAGAGCATCCATTTTTTTTTTTTTTTACTTTTTGTGTTTGACTAATCTCACTTAGCATAATGTTCTTCAGTTCCATCTATTTCCCTGCAAATGACATAATTTTGTAATTTTGTTCTTCTTTATGGCTCAGTGAAATTCCATTATGTACGTATCCCATGATTTTTAATGCATTCATTTGTTGATGGAGCTCTAGGGATGGGAGAGAGAATGAGGTGGGCATTGGGGAAGGGTTAAATAAGTGACGTGTGCATGTGTGCCTCTACAATCTTGTACCCCATTAAGACACATGACTACAATGCACCCATAAAAAATGTAAAAAAAGAAAAAGGAGAAAAAGAACGGAAGGAAGATTGAAAGAAGAGGTAGTGCTAGGATCAGACACATTTTCCAAAGCAACATTCATAAGTGCCATAAACCTAAAACAAATAACAACAAAGCCAATATTTAAAATTTGACTTAAAGACACTTAGTAATAAGACAAAAGTCCTTGGAAAGGGATTTTTTCTTTCGTTCTAGTGGGATATTGTAAAGCTTATTTAGGAGATTGTGAAGTGGTATTGAAGAGTTGTTGTCTAAACATATTTATGAAGCTCTGTGGCTGAGGCTCTGTGGCTGACTTTCCCTTGTTCCCGTTCTCCTGGCTGTAGAAGTCCACTTCTCACCCTAGGCTGTCAGGACTTAGAGTCCCCGTTTCCCTGGGTAGCAGCCTTGAGGAAATAAGATATATTAGGTCTGATCAGCTGTAAAACTTGGACTAGAAACCCGAGGCTCCGCCTGCAGCGTAAACTCTGCAATTCGCAGGAGCTAGGTAGACACTAATGAGACAAGAACTATTAGCCCTAGTACTTCTGACATTTAATTTTAGGCATGAATCCAAATGCAGTTCCAAAACTAGTAGCTGATTGATCATGACATATGACCCCAAGGAAACTCTCCCTTCTACCCACGCTCGCCATTCTCCTATTTGAAGAAGAAGTAGTCCTTCCAAAGATCAAGAACTTTCATGGATGGAAACAATTTTATTGGAGCCTGGGGAGAGACCTTTAATATCTTTGCAGAAACTGGGACATGTCTGTCCTGTTTAGTGAATGTCAGGGAAGAAAGTAATAAGCTGAAAAGTTTGACATTATCCTGCCGTGATTGACAGGAACACAGCCAACTGATGGATGAGCTCCTCTGTCCCCTCCAGCTCCGTAATTCTGTGAAATTGTTCATCAAAGAACGGGTTTTCCCTGTGAAACTGGAAGTGGTAAAATGGAGTTTTCTGGGTGTGAGACTGATGTGTGTGTGTGCAGATGTACGTGTGTCTATATTGCTTTTGCCATTTTGGACACCATTTATAAACCTGCCAGAGTTGACTGCAATAAACAGAGCTTCCATTTGTCAGCTGAGGACCCAGATCATTGCCAGTTAGGATGAAGCCGTCAAGGTGTATTAATTTGATCTTCCCTTTGGGGGATCTCGTCATGTGAACTACTACAGCTTTTCATGCAAGCTTTTAATAAGTGTAGGAGTAAAAGCGAAGAGAGAGAGAGAGGGGATAACTTGGTCATTTTATTATTTGTTCAGCTTCACAAGACAGGTAGAAACAATTATGCAGATCGTAGAGTACCCCAAAGAAAAGTGAACTATTTCACCACTCCATGATGTAAGAGAGAAAGAGAGAGGGGGGGCGGGGAGACAGAGGGAGGGAGGGAGGGAGGAAGAGAGAGAGAGAACTCATTGGAGGAATTAACTAAGGATGGAATGGTTCTATTAACAACCTTTGCTCAATTTCATTATCAAGTAAATGATACTGTGAATTTAATACTTCCATACATCCTTAATATTTCTTCTTTTAGTGTCCTGACAGGAGATATATTCCATATTAAATAAGACAACCTGCAGTCTATGATATTATAACTAACACATATATGAGTCTTAGAAATAACTGAAATAATTTTAACTTGTTTCAAATAAAGTTTGTTTTACCACATTTTAGATTCTTTAATATAAAAGAAGAAACGTAATGCACAGTGATAGTCTCAATACATACATGCCAAATGCTGTAGAAAATAATGAAGATGGCACATTTTAAAAAGGTGGTTTTCGCCAAAGTAATAAGAAATGTATAGCTTGCCTTTTAAAAGAAGACACAAATTACATCTTAATTCTAGCCAAGATTTTTTTGGGGGGTATGAGAAATTGAATCCAGTAGTATTCTAACTCTGACTACACCCCAGCCCTATTACTTTTTTGAAACAGTCTCTCACTAAGTTGTTGAAGGCCTAACTAGGTTGAATTTGAACCTGGAATTCTCCTATCTCAGTTTTCTAAGTATTGTAGTTAAAGATATATGACCTCATGTCCAGCCCTAGCCAAGGATTTTTGATAAACATCAAACTCCAACAGCCCACTATCTCCGTCTCTGTAAGTGATCCAAAACTAAAATTTTGTCTGCATCAAAGCACATTATCAAGAAAAAGATGATCTACAAAGTAAAAAACACATTTTCAAATCATTCATATGATACAATTCTAATATTCAAAATATATATAAAATCTCTTGCAATTTAAAAGCTAAAGAATGAGCAACTTAATTTTAAAAATGAGAAAGAATTTGAATGTTTCTCCTACGAAAATATATTAATGGTCACACATAGAAAAACATTCACTAACGTTAGGATAATTTGGGGTCGCATGCATTGGTAAGAGGGATACAAAATGGTTTTATCAGCTTTAGGAGACAGTCTGGCACTTACCACACTGTTCACAAAGTCATCACATGACTCAATAATTTTACAACTATTTGTATATCTAAATTAATTGAAACCAACTGTCCAAGCAAATGTGTGCACAAAGGTTATTGGCAGTTCTCTTCACAGTAATCCAAGGTGCAATCAACCTCAATATCCATCAGTGGACAAAAGTAAAAGCAAAATGTGAGATGTACACTGTGGAATATCATTTAGCTGTGAAAAAAAACTATTGATATATGTTACAACATAGTTGCCCTCAATAGCATCATGCTAAGTGAAAAATGCCAGGCGTGAAAGATCACATGTTGTATAATTCCATTTATATAAATATCCAGAATAGATAAATTCAATATGTTATAAGCGGATTGGTGGTTGCCAATAGAGTGGGAGACAGAAGGAGCAGCTAGTAGCTGTCTACAAGTTATAGGGTTTTCTTTGGGGGTGATGAGAATGTTTTGAAGCCTACTTTAGGTGCTTGTTGCCCAACATTATGAATGTATTAAATTCTCTGTGTATTTAATCCAACTTTTTGTTGGTGCATTGTAGTCATACATCTTATCTTAATGAGATTTAAGATGGTGGAGGCATACATGCACGCATCACTCATTGAGCCCTTTCCTACTTCCTACCCCATTCCCTCCCCGCTCTCGCCTTCTTATGTTTGGCTAATTTATGTATGTTAATTTTAACTCTATTTTAAAATTGGTAGACGGACAACATGATTTTCCTCTGCTGATATCTGAGCATACACTGCAAGGAGGCCCTTCTACCGTCTGTAAACATGGAGAGTGCTGCTGACGCCTTTGGAAGGTACCACTGTCCAGCACAGTGTCTCTTGCTGACCATTTGGGAAGGCAGAGTGAGTAAAAAATCCAACATCAAAAAGAGTGTCATTTAATAAAATGACTTTTGACATACAGGGGCTATTGTAAATGACTCATAAGACATCATAAACACATTTACTTTGAAACAGGGAAGAAGTCTTTTCAAAGCCGCATCTTTCTTTCCCTTTCTTTCTTCCTTCCTTTCTTTCTTTCTTTCTTTCTTTCTTTCTTTCATTCTTTCATTCTTTCATTCTTTCTTTCTTCCTTTTGTTCCCACTAAAGGGAAATCCTGTCTGTGGCAAACCTTTCGCTATGTCCCCCTTTGTGGCCAAGAGATTGTCAAACTGAGAACATACAAGGGTATCTGATAAGGTGGTCAGGAAAACAACAGCAAAAGGAAAAGTTTTGGAGCAGTAAAAATGCTCTTCTCCTTGGGATAATTTTTAGTGACTTCTGAGGAACGATGACAGGTTGAAAAACTGTGGATTTCTGGCTTTCAGAGTTTAATAGTCAAAAAATTTGTTTCTTAAAGAGACGTTTCTGGGATGTTGAGGAACTGGCGGACTTGTCGTTCATGACAAGTTGCTGCCTTGGTTTACCACCACGGAAGCAAGAACACACCAGGCTAATGCTAGATTAATTTAAGAAACAAAAGGGCCTAGTGCTTATTTATCAAAAGGTAGATAACACACCAAGTGATGTGTGCATGTGTGTTTCTAGCACTCAAACCTTATTATGATATAAATTGCAATGTACTAATAACAGTATTGAAAAAGGCAGCTACTGCCATAATTTAATTTATAATAGAAAAGGACATTATAAAAATAAGAGGTATGATAAAAATCATAGCTTCTTTTCCAGCTCCAGAAGCACTCTGTTCGAGTAAGGGATGTCTTTGATGGCAGCCACACCTAAGGAGCAATTAGCAGAAAAAACATCTGCTAGGACATACTGTCTGCTGCCTCCACATCCCCAGTATGCTTCAGGTTAATTCAAGAATTAAGCTATTGTTTGTGTAAGTCAAGAATATATGCTACAGGTGTGTACAAATATGTGGGGACGAGCTGGACCTTCTCCCCTGTTGATGGCCCTACCTGGCTCTATTTCTATGAATATATGGGGCCACCTGCCTACATACACATTTAAAGTATATATGAATTTCTTCCATGTTCAGTAGATATAATTACACAGTACATATGTGTATCCAGGTAGAAAACAGTGATGGATAAGTTATTGTAGAGATAACTGGAGTTTCCCTGGAAGCTCTGATGTTGGTTCCATTTGACACTCCTTCACAGATGAAAAGAAGGGGCCAGTAGCAGAGAATTACGGTGAACACGGGAATCTGAACAGTGTAAACATAAAGATCCCTGCCATTATGTACATTTCGTGATTGAAGGTCATTGTGGCTGGAAGGTGCAAGATCAGTGGACATTTCTTCAAATTTACACTAAAAATATAAATTATTTCAGAACAAATTTGATTAAGAAATTTTCTTAGCCCCATTTTGATGATGTTGTTCTAAATCAGATTGCAGGTTTGAGGCCAGTCTAAGCAACTTGGGAAAGCTCTGTTTCAAACAAAATAGGGCTAAGGGTGTAGCTCAGAGGAGGAATGCCCCTGAGTCTCAACTCTATTACACACACACACACACACACACACACACACACACACACACACACGGTGACCCAATGCCTGCCTGTGAGCGTGTTGTGTGTTTTCAATCCTGGTCCTACACAAGTGCAATCTAGTATAATGAATCTTTCTCAAGTGTTTTTTTTTTTTTCCCCCAACCATGCAGTGCGTGTCTATATTCTTTCAAGGTGAAAGTCAGAATATTCTCAGTGTTGCCGACTGCCTAGGCTCCTTGGCAGACTGAAAGAACAAGGTCCTATGAAGCCTCTGGTCTGGTAAAACTTGCCCTCCTCCTGCCCTTCCTAATGCAATCTGTGCAGTGTATATTTTTTATGCCCTTTCTATCTGTGAGCGCTTTGGGGAAGAACTTACATAACCTTCCGCTTGAGTGGGTAGGAACCAGCAAAGCAGGACTTCCTGTCTCACCACGTCAGCTTCTGAGGCTCAGCATTCTGAGATGGCCGCTGACGTACGTCTGTTTTTGTTTCAGGGTTTGCTCAAGGTAAGGAAAAGAAAGAAAAAGAAAAGAAAAGAAAAGAAAAGAAAAGAAAAAAAAGAAAAAAAAAGATTAAGCAGTCTTCTTCCACCTAGAGCATCTATTTGATTCATTGGAGATTCAGGAATATTAAACTTGTGTCAATATAAATCATTTATAAAATCCTAAAATACGTTTCAGTTGTGGGAACAAAAAATAATGTGTTTTCAAGTCATTCTTCCAAATGACTTCCTACTAATGGGACCCCAGGGATTTAGCGAGAACGCTTCACAATGTGCCTGGTGGTAGTACCTTGAGACGCCGCCAGAGGGGGTCAAAGAATTTCAAATGGAGGCCGAGGACACCTTCCATAAGCACAGACTCGAAATTCTTTGATTGCTGGATTCATCCACTGGACTAAAATCTAACACGGCGTATTGATTTTTTTTTTAAACTGTGTTCAAGGCTTAAAATAATATGTTTTATACCAGTGACTGTCCCTTCTTTCGCTTCACCTTCAGAAGCAAGACACCGGGTTAGGGATTGAAATTGGAGGGAAAGTGCCCAGACACCTGAGACTGCTCACTTTCCACGCCCCATATGTTCACCTCTAGATATGGCCGAAAACAAGGAAAAACGGATCACTTATTGCAAAACGCGTCTTGACATCCTGTTTCCAAATAAGATTAAAATTTCATGATTTTTTTTTCTGATTTGTTGATGTTATTAGCTTCCTGTTATTAAAAAAAGAAAGAAAGAAAGAAACGTCTCTTTGCAATCGACTTGCCTTTTTGAGTATAGGCATTTGGGAGAACACTGAGAAGAGATGACGAGCTGTTTTTTTCTGTGTGTCCACTGAGCCAGAGCGCGCTCCTGACTGGGCAATGTGTGTTTGTGTTGGTACAAGAGGAGGAAGCCGCTTCTAGACTGGAGCCTCAGGTCCTGTGTGCACCCATGGAGCAAGTGTGATCTTGGGATGTGAACTTACAGCAAGCTTCTCAGATGAGTTTAAGGCAACACTTATTTTCAGATGTTAATTGGCAGCACTGGCAGGTCTTGGTGACGCAAACTTGTAATACTGGGGAGGCTGAGACAAAAGGATCACAGGTTTGCAGCCAGCCTCAACCACTTGGTGAGGACCTCTACAACTTAGTGAGACCCTGTTTCAAAACGAATAAGAAATAGGGCTGGGGTGTAGCTCAGAGGTAGAACGACCCTGGATTCAATCCCCATTGACGCAAAGAAAAAGTTAGTTGGAGTAAATGAATATGTTCTCATAATGAATTATCATTTTTGTTTCTTTTTAAATTTGTTATTGGTGCATTATAGTCGTATATCTTAATGGGGTAAAAGATGGTAGAGGCACACATGCACACATCACTCATTTAGCCCTTCCCCAATTCCCACCCCATTCGCTCCCCTCCCTCCTTCTCATGTTTGGCTTAATGATTGACTTTGATATGTTTGTGACTGTCCATCATGTACATTAGAGAATTGTCTTCTTCCCCCTCCCATCCCCTGCATTAGGTTCTTAATGCATTATCATTCAGCCATGGTTGCCTTTATTGTTTATTTTTATCTCCTTGACATACTGCTATCAGCTCATACCTTAATGCTGGCCCTGGCAAGCAGAGAAGTCTGTAGATTCTAGAATTGCTGTTTCCTGTGTTACTGTGTGTTCTTAACAACTAATTATGGTTTTATTTCTTCAGAACACCGTTCCCGGTGGTTGAGCTTAATATTTTCACTATATGATACAGTCAAATGTCATCTATTAAGCAACTGTGATAACAAATCCAGAAGTTTATTTTATTTCTAGAGAAATGAAATGCGTATAAAAATCCTGATAAGAATAAATGAAAAAAACAGAGTAGACATATAAAAGTTCAAAGAAAATATGTAAAAAATATAAGATTCTCAATCAGAAAACACATTGCTTCACAAGTCTTTAGATTCCTAGTAAATAGGTAATATAAGGCTACAATTTATTTAAAATATACCCGATCCAACTTTTATAAGTGAGCTGATAATTTAATATATTCAGGTTTCTTCTCAAACAATCCTTTAAAGAAGGGTTGACTCTGCGCACTGGAGCAGCGGTTTCGGAATCAGTTGTCAAGCCAAACTAAATTTATATCTCAGCTTTGTTAGCATCTCCTTTGGGATATTGGAAATTTACTTAGCTTTTCTGATCTTCAGTTTTATAATATATAAATGAGAAGAATAATATATATTAAATAAGGATTTTAGCATTAAAAATCTACTTGTTCTTTCTGGTATCTAATAGTGCTCAATAAATCACAATTAGGCACTATCGAGGACTTTCCCTGGAGTATGGTTTAAAAGCTGGGCTCCTTAGGGCCTTTCAGCTCATCCTTTTTGATATTTCTTTAAATTTCCTAGGAAAAGGGATGATGGCATATTACACATGAAATATCTAATTTGGCCTAATCTGGGGGGGGGGGAGGCGTAAAAGGAGACATATTGGAAAATGAATGCCTGGATTAGCTTAGGGATAACTGAGGAGGGAGAGAACAGTGAGGAAACAGGTCCCAGAAAAACTGGGATCTTCTTCTTTTGGTTGGTTTTTATTTTATTTTTATTTTTTTTGGTGGGACTGGGGTTACTGAAAGCCCTTCTACCTCCGGGCTACACTCCAAGACCTATTTTGTACTTTTTTATTTTGGGGAACAGGGTCTCTTAAACCAGCCTTGCTGGCTTCAAACCAGCACGATCCTCCTATCTCCCAAGCGCTGGGATTACAAGTGTGCGCCACCACACCCGGCTGGGATCTTATTCTTAAGAGACTCTGTTCCACCCCTCACCTTGGATTCTATGTCTCTGTTGATACAGATTGGCTTTACTATTCTGTGCAAACATGAACAGTAACTCCAGCAATTTTATCCTAGAGACAGTCACCAGAGGGACTTCACTTCCCTCCCTATATAGAAACTAATGACAATAGCAACAATGACATTAACAACTTAGGACAGGGATCCTCTTAGCCACTCTCTCCATGACGGTGGACCCCCAGAAAAATACAGGTCATGGGTAGGGCATCATCTCTTTTGATGACTATGTGGATTGGTGGTGGAGGTGGCAAACACGTGCATAAGAAAAGGTTCTCATTCCAGAAAGCAACTAAAGTAATGAGGTTTAGCAGCCCAGATATTCTAAAAGCTAGAAGCTAACATTCAGTCATGGTTTCCCTACCTCCAAAGCCTCCTAGACTCTTGTAGGAAAAAACAGAACTGACTTCCTCATTTTATTTCTGGAGAATAAGATATCTCATTCGGGTTGGGGATGTGGAAATACTGTGGGAGAACAAAAAGAGGAGGAAACAGGGTAGTTTACACTGCATGTGGGTTGGTGGGCTAGGAAAGGGGGTATTTATGATGAGTTAACAAAGCACAGTGAAATCTCTTTCTACTCTTTAAGTTACCCATTTTACTCTAAGTCTGAAATCTCTATTATTTTCAGTCTAGAGAAAGATACAGAACAGCTCCCCCAATAATTTTGAACCAGCAGCTTCAGATTTAAAGAACTCTATAGATCAATGTGCTGAATCAATTTGATTCTGTAATAACTTGCAACTTACACGTGAAAGGGAACCATATGCATCATATCTTCTACTAACCAGCCAGCATCCATCCACTCTGCTTCTATGCTTAGGAAAAAACTAGCATACACACCTTTTGCACTTCCAACCCATCTTTCTTAGGTCACCCCCAGATGGATTGTTCCTTTTGTGAATCTATCAGTAGAAGAAAGTCAAATAGATTAGCTAGAAATGTCCACATTTGGAGAGATTGATCATTCGCAAAGTAACTACGTGTCAAGGTGATCATTTAAAATGATTAGAATTGCTGGGCGTGGTGGCACACGCTTGTAATCCCCGTGCTTGGGAGGAGACAGGAGAATCGTGCAGGTTCCAAGACAGCTATGCTGGCTTAGGAGACCCTCTTTCCAAATAAAAAATCTAAAATAAGTCTGGGAGTGTAGCCTGGAGGTAGAAGGGTTTCCAGGAACCCCAGTACCACCAAAAAAAAAAAAAAAAAAAGGTGATTAGAGCCAGATCTTCATAGGTAGATACCTCACCAAAGATTGGACTTGAACATCAGAAAGAGTAGCTTGCAGTACTCATTTGTCAGTGAGCTCAGACATTACTCACACTCTGAGCATTTTGAGTCAGCATTAACACACATCTAATAGGATGCCTATTTTCTTACAGTTAATTGAATTGAATTTCTTGATTTAATTTTCCCTTGTAGCCATTCACTCTAGTTGTCAGTTATACCATATTAGGCAGAGAGCTCAGCTATGACTGAACCAAATGTCTGCATAAAGTTAGGGCAATGCGTATTCACATCGCTGGCTTCTGTGAGCTCTTTGAATCAAGTAAGCCTACTAGCTTTAGAAAAGAAGTTATTTTGTGCCAGCCACGGACTTCAACATATAGGGTTAAAAAATATAAAGCACCAAAACTAATATATTAAAGAGTTACTGACTGTCATGGTCAACATTCTTATTGTAATTCAGACAAACTGACCACATAACTTAGAGGATTTATTTGCTCACAGTGTTTTTGAGATTTGGGGGTTCAAACCACATAAAGCTGGGGTCTGCAGAGCTCAAGCATAGTGGAGGAAATCAGAGGGAAAGAGCAAGGCTGTGATCCATCATCAGAAGTCTAATGAAGGGAAAGAAAGCAAAGACACTCAAAGACAAAAGTATAATCCCTAAGGGCACACCTACAGGCACCCACCTTCTCCAGTTACACCCCACCTATCTGGGTTACCACCCAGTAAATCCATTACATTGGATTTATCCACTGATGAGATTATAACCTTCCATACTCAATTCCATCAACTCTAAATGTTAATACATGAGCTCCTCAGGGGGTATTCTATAACTAACCATAACACTGATTATATGAGAAATTTCATGTTGCATGAGAAACAAAAAATGAGAGGAGAATGTTTTTTCATAACGCTTTGTGGGTGATTGATGGGATTTCCCTTTCTTTTAAAACTGTGAAACAAAAAGTGTTTCCTTCTTTCTTCTTAAAGAATAGCTCATGGGTTTAGCTGAGAAAGGATCTGATATGACCCTTAGCTAAGGTTTGTGAAAAGGAGGGATGTTTAGGTTGCACATTAGCACCAGTGGTCTTGGATTTTTAGAAGGGGTTGGGAAGAATTTGACTTTTTCAGCTTTGGATGTTGGAATCATTTTGTGGACATATTCTCTGTGTTCTCTTGTTCCATATATCCTCTGCTAACCTCTGACCACAGACACCAGCCAAAACTCTGGCAGCTTCATGTCAGATGTTGCTGGATGTTACAGGACAATACCTAAACCCCAACTTCCCCTCAATACCTATCTCTTACTCCTGGGACAGCCAGTACGTTTTTCTATGTGTGCAGGTTAATTTTATGGGTTGATTTGATGGGCCAGTTATTCAGTCAAGCATGACTCTGAGTATTTCTCTGAGAACATTTAAGGATGAAATTTGCATTTCTGTGGCTAGGCCTTCCCTAAGGTGGGTGGGCCTCATCCATTCTTTAGAAGGCCAAGTAAACAAAGGCCAACACTCCCTTGAATAAGGGGGAATCCTGGCTGCCTTTGTGAGTTCCAGCTAGGTCACCTGCTTTTTTCTACCCTTAGATTGAGACAGGGGTTTTCTAGTACCCACAGCAGATTGTGGGTCCCTATTGATGATGATAATAGGTAGATAGATAGATAGATAGATAGATAGACAGATAGATAGATAGATGTTTTATTAGATTATAAAGAGGCATAACTAATATAATACACAAGTCACAGAGTGCTACAACTCTATCCTTTCTACTAAGAAAGTTCTTTTCCTCTCTCTCTCTCTCTCTCTCTCTCTCTCTCTCTCTTCTCTTCTCTTCTCTTCTCTTCTCTTCTCTTCTCTCTCTCTCTCTCTCTCTCTCTCTCTCTCTCTCTCTCTCTCTCTCGATCTCATGCTATGGCTTAGATTTTTTGAGCTAGTGGTAAGCCTTCCTCTTGTCGTTAACTGACACTTGAGTTTGATTCCTACAGTTTCTCCAGAATAGCAAATTGTCGTTATCTGTAGTCAAAACATACTTCATTGACAAGAGCTAAATTATCTTGTGATTTTTGTAATTCTATTTGGAATTCCCTATACAATACTATAGCACATTCAACATCCCACGGTGGTTTCTAAGGCAATAGAAGTTGATTCCAGTTCTTTTTCAGGACAGCTTAAAAGGAAATTTGAGATAATCGATGAATGATATAAAGACCTCCTTTATGTCTCCAAGAAAATATTAATAAATTTGTGTCTTGCTTTGTCATGTTTTTGGATTCAAACATTCTTCTCCTAAATATTATGTGAGAGTAGTAGATAATTCTTGGAATAATTCAAGTTTGTTTGGGCTAAAATATAAGTATCGTTTAAACCTAATGGTAACTTGGCATGGTGATGCTTACCTGTAATCCCAGTACTTGGGAGGCTGAGACAGGATGATCACAGGTTTGAAGGAGCCTCAGCAACTTAGTGAGACCCTCAAAATCTTACAGAGACTCAATTTCAAAAAATGCTGGGAGTCTAACTTCTAGATCAAATGTCACTGCTTCAATCCACAATAATACACAAATAAACACATAAATAAATAGTAATAGTAATACCATACTAGACAACTTCCACTAATAAGAGTCCTCCTTCTATAATTTTTTTTTGTGTGTGTGTGGTTTGGGGATGGAATCCATGGACATTTGATCTCTGAGCTATACCCCCTGCCCTATTTTTTTATTCTTTATTTTGAAACCGTGTCTCACTGAGTTGCAAAGGGCCTCACTAAGTAGCAGAGGCTGTCTGCGAACCGCGATCCTCTGGTCTCAGCCTCTCAAATGTTGGGATTCCAAGGTGCACCACCACACCCGGCTTTCTCCTTCTTTATTTTAAAAAGATAATGATTCTACTATTTTCAAGGCCAAAACTTTTTACTATCTCCATTAAGAAAAAAATATTCTTTATCTCCGACTAGATAATAATATTTTCTCTTACCTCTTACTCACCTTGTGTTCACATTAGAAGATTCTCCTTGAGATGTTGCCATGAAGCCAGGAGACTCTTCATTTTTTTCTTTAGTTTTACATTTTTCAGGTAGAGACTAAATGTTGCCCTTCTAAGAATTTATTTTTATTTTCAAAGTATCTTTTGTGAGCTGGCTTCTGGCGGATTGGAGATGAGAATACAAGTGACAGCTGCAAGCTTGGCATTCAACTTGTGTCTGTATTTATCTCATCCTAAAGACTTCTCAGTCATCTAAGGAAGAAAGTGTTTGTAAATACTCTTTGGTAATTAGTATACACACACACACACACACACACACACACACACACACATATATATGGATATGTATAAATATATATATATGTACATTGTAATCATATATCATCATACAAGATGGTAGAGGCATACATATACATATCACACATGTAACCCTTCCAGCTCCTATATTTTAAAGTTCCAAAAGTATTTTATAGCACAGAGAAATATTAGAAAATATAAAATAACCAATAAATAACCAACATAAAAGCCAAAGAGAGAGTTCTGTGGATTTAACCCTAATGTTAGATCATCATGGTGGTCCATGTGGTATAGGTATCGCCAACCAGAGACCACATAAGAGAATTATTTCTTTAAATAGTGATTCAATACATACTTTATAACCAGGTTTTTGTTTTTTTTACAGATACATGGATGCGTAAGAATGTTATACACGCATCCATAGGGATCAGTTTCAAAATGTGCATGTTATATTTTAATGAATTTTTCTCTCCTCATTTTCAAAATATGAAATTAGATTCCTTCTAAATCTCTTTCTATTGGGTTACAGACAACTTTTAGTTTCATTTTTTGAGCATTCATTGAAGCCTGTTGCGATTCAGTCAGCCATTTCATGATTTAGGTTCAATGAAGTGAAGGTTTCAGCTTCCTGTGTGTGTTTTCTCTCTCTGTTCAGATTCTTCCCTTTCCATTTCCCTTTCCTGTGTTGCCATTAATAGACCAGACTCAGGTACCCTCCCGACATCATTAGGAGAATGCCATTTCATTTGCTTAACTCCGGATATTCCAATTTTAATTTCTTGGGCCATGTAGGAGTGGCTGTTCCTCTGAGGTGGATTTCACTGTCTCTATCTGGGGAGACTCAGCTCCTCCTCCAACTAGCCTCTAGAGACCTGGGCTCTACCTCTTCAATCTCTGATAACTTGGAGTTGAAGTAATAAATGCATTTGTATATTCACACTGTGAGTATTTTTTGCCTGTAGATGTAAGATATCTAGAGTCTAGAGAGAAACTAGAAAGAAGAGATTCAATGACCAGATATTTCCAAAACAATATAGTACAGGAAAAAATATCCCATAATTCCTGGCTCACATGGCCCTTGTGGTCAATAGTATCCAGATCAGACTGATGCTTTGCGATCCTCAGAATGGGAAATGACATGTTGCTTATCTTTTCTCTGAAAGTTTTCAGCATGATATGGGTGTTTCTGGACTTGTAGACATTAAATCTATGTCACCTTAGAAAACAGAGGACTAAATCTGTAGAAATTAGCAAGTTACTCTCAATGCCAGCAGGACTCTGTCAAGCAATGTCCTGTAATTTGGAGTCTACTGCGGGGGCACTATGGAGTGACAGGGACAAGAGGCATGTGTGCGGCTGGTCTTTGTGTATCCATCTCAGACTCATTTCGTAAGTACATCCTGAGGAATGGCGATACCCAATTATCCCAGGATCTGAGGCCCAGAAGTGTAAAACTTTTAATTGTTTCTCCAAAGTGAGAAGCCACTTGAACGGCAGAATTAATTCCAAAGTAATTGGTCTTCCTCAGGGTATCCCTTTAAAGTTTATGTAGTATTTTTTTTTTTTTAAGCAATCCTTGAACTTTACGTAGGCCATGTGAATTGAAGTCCAGAATCAAAAGAATGTTGTTTTCTCTCTGCGACTGCAGGCTATCTCTCTGTGAACACTGAGCTACAAGTAGAAAGGCCAATTGTCTTCAAACAGTTCATTTTCACAGTTAATTTAAGTGTGTGTGCATGCTCCTCCTATGCTGGCTTACATTGATTCAGCTGAGAGAGTGAAGTGAGGAGATGGACAGAGAGTCAGCCAAAAATTCACCTTCATGTTTGAATCTCAGTGAAATTAAGCTGTCATTTGCTGGTCGGAGGTTTTCCACAAATTTAAAAGCAAATCAATACTGGCATGATGATATGATTTAACTGCTATGTGATCATCAAAACCCATCTGCATTGGTCAAGAATTCATGAAAATTCAATGACGACCACCGGCAGAATTAAAGACAAAGTTGGTAAATATGCAGAAAGGGGACACTTGACCACTTTTCTGTGGTTTGTCTTTATGTCTTTCTCTATCTCTGCTAGATAATCCTATGCTAACTTTATTTTTCTGACTTCCTCACACAATTGAAAAAGGCAAAAAGGAGGAGAAAAAATGGAGGGAAAATTCATATAATTACCAACAAATTACATTTGACAAATGTCTCTAAAGCTACTCTCCTAGCCTTATGGGCAGGGTCATTTCCTGTGAAGCACGGATGGGAAAGTGCAGTAAAGACAAAGGTAATAAGAATGGAAATGAAGGAAGAGGGAGAATCCTGTCCTTTCTACCATCCATGTATTTATTCCTTTCTCAACCCCTCATTCTAATTACCCTTTCAGAGAGGAAGTCCAGGGATTTTCTACTAAGCACTCAATAGTTTCTGTTCCTAATCACCCTGCACCCCTGTGCTGGGCCAAGGAAGTCATTATGAGTGAAATTTTCAAGGTTTACTGAGAAAAACTCTCTAGCCCAACCACAGTTCCATGCGTTTGGGCAGGTCAACAGGAAGAGGCTGCAACAGATAATTCATGGAGTTCTATTCTTAACCTAATGGACTTAATTTGTCAGAGGTCTGACCTTCTTTTAGTCAAAGAGAACTTATTTGTCTTTATATAAATAAAAGACCCATATATCAGAGTGATTTACATTAATCATCTTTGACATATACTGATCATAATTAATTATCACTTGATTAATTTAGCATGTGTTTGCCACACCTCCTGTGATCTAGATTTTTCTGCTGGCCTGCCTACTGCATGATTCTCTGCAGAAGAAGGAAAATTATACATAGGGTTTCCTTGGTCAATGTGGACAAGAAATAGATGGAGGTAATTTAGCTGGGTATAGAAAAGCACCATGTTCTGATTACCAGAAGTAATATTACTAGTGCCATCATAGAAAAGACTGCCAATAGTACAAAATATATACATTTTGGACAGTGATATTGAGTATATTGTACTTCAGACTTTTTCTGGACACAGAATTGGTAGGGAACCAAACTGACAAAGCTTGCCCTCATCAATGATTGAAACAGAAGAAATAGATTTAAAACAAAGTTGCATAGGAGGGACTGTATATCATGGTCAATTTGATGTTTGCTGCTTTCTGCCCATTGTCATTCTTACTCCTCTTTCTTGGAGTACAGATTTAATGGCATCTTTTTTTCATAAGCTGATCTGAATGATAAAATCAGATATTGGGATGCCTTATCCAACTTTCTGCTAGAACAATAAAGTCTTACCTTTAGGAACATAGATGAGCCTCCTAATTAGCCATAGATTACCAACTTCTAAATTTATGTTACATATGAAGTAAAAATTTATTTCATTCAGACTCTGACACTTTATTTTCTTTATAAATGCAATAGGAATTAAGTCTAATGAGTTCTGGCCATTGCCCAAATTTATTGCATAATGAGTGTCAAGGTACAGAATATGCCACTCGCAAGCTGTGATTCACAAATCCAGCCTATTCTGCTTCTTCCTCTCCCCTTTTTTTCTCATAACCACTGAAAATCCTTCCTCTCAGTCACCACATTCCTATCATAGACACTCAGATCCACAAAAATAAGGACTAGATAGAGAATACTGAGAGTGTAGTTCATACACTGCCCAGGGACAAAATCTCTAGGAACTAAGTCTAACAAGAGGAAGAGGACAAAGAGGAAGAAGGAGGAGAGAAAGAAAGAAAGAGGAGGAGCAGGGGGAAGAGGCCAGAAAAAAACTCATAAGTCATTTAACTAAATTAAGTGTGTTTTGTGTGACTGAGTGTGTCTGTGTTAAAAGTTTCATCATTAAATTAAAAATGATAGCAATTAATAAATTTAAAAAGTTAGAGAAGTAAACAAATAAATAAAAATGCACAACGAGGAGGGCTTTATACTTCTTTGAGCCTCTGCTTCAGTTTTAGTTGTAGCTTTTCATTTGGTCTGCTTTCTGAAAGTCTGTATGTTAAGGATATCCCTTATCCTGTTCCCTATATCTGAGGCCAGAGTATTAGCCAGGACGCTCTGCTCTGTCATACATTGTGTAGAGAACCTAAGACTCTGCACTTGTTTTTCTCAACAGGTAACAGCAGGATTGAAGAGAAAAGCAGGTAACTCTAAGTGCCACACAGAAGGATTTTACGTTAACTTTTTGAAAGTAATGTATTTTTTCCTGATAAATTATAATTTTTTTTTGGCAAACACAGTTGGGGAGTAAGAGAAAAAAGTCTGTTTTATGTTGAACACTCAAGTCCACCTTTGATTATAAATGCCCTAGGCCAGTAATGCCTTCAGTGATGCTCACTCTTCCTTTTTCTAGACTCAGGGGAAAGCCCACCAAGCGCCGTGTGCACGTATGTCACTATCAACATGACTTACATTATGATGCCAAACTCTAATTCATCCAAAAGTATAGTAAACATTAAAAATAAATAGATAAATGTCACGGGGCTTGAGTGTTTGCCATCTCAGCAAGCTGGAAAGGGACCTGGAGGGCGGGAAGAAGTTGGGCATTTACATTTTATAGTGTGAAAGCCAAAGTGGGCTTTGTAATTTCTTGAAAATGCATCTCTTTAAAGTACTACAAGAAGTGGAAATAATTTAAATGCTCATACACTACTGAATGAATAAATAAATCATGGTTTATACATACAATAGTATATTATTTGTAGCAAAAAGAATAAAGCATGGATTCCTGCTGCACTGTGGGTGAACTGAGAAGACTTTGTGTTGGGCAAAGGACATCAGAAAAAAGAGAACATAGAGTGTACGATTCCATTTCTCTGAAGTGTCCAAGGTAAGATGTCTATGGAGACAAGAAGAATGGACATGAGGTTTTGTAAAAATGTGGATTAGGAGAAAGAATTAGGGATGGTTATAAGGTACAGGGTTCCATTTTAGAGCAATAGAGATGTTCTAAACTTAGATTGTAATGATAGTCTGTCTCATGATTCTGGGAGTGCTAGGAAGCATGAGACTGCATTTATTGATTTACCCCTTTTGCTTTTGATACTAGGGATTGAAACCAAGGGCGTGCACCTGTGAGATACACTCCCAGGCCCTTTTAGTTTTTATTTTGAAACAGAGTCTCATTAAGTTGCTGAAAGTCTTGACGAGTTGTTGAGACTGGCCTCAAACCTGTGACAGTTCTCTCTCAGCCTCTCAAATACTGGGATTACAGACATGCACCATCGTGCTCAGTGGAATTGCATATTTTAAATGATCAATTTTATGGTATGAATTATTTCAAAATTGGGAAAATAAAAAATATGTATAAATATGCATGACCAACTTCCTAAAATAAATATCATTTCTCTTCCTGGTCAACAATGAACTGTTTATTATTGTATGAAGACTGCACTGTAGGACTATTAAGCAACGAGATAGGTGACCACATTTTACCAGCTAAAGTAGAGAGCTTTATTAAATGAGCAGTCCACAAAGTGCCAGAAAATGCTGTCCTATGGGATTAAAAGTCCATTTGAAAATAACACATTAATGCTTAACTGAAAGAGTGTCTTACTAAGGGTTAAAGACTGAAATCCAAATTAACCTAAAATGTGCAAAATGTAGCACAAGTGGAAATATATTTATGTAAGTTTCATATGAATTATTCAGTGTTCAGACACCAATCTGACTTTGCATTAAGCTGCATTGATAGAGGCTACCAGATCCTTACACAAATTAACTTACACAAATTAAACAGTCACTGTCTGGCCCTTTCTTTCTTCCTTGCCCTGAATGGGCATTAGGAGGACGACCTTCATTATGCACAGTCATTCTTTCAAATTTTCCAAAAATGGCAGGTACTGAACTCTGCCAGATGCTATTACTTGAAAGAAAATTAACTGAATATTACTACATATATTTCTAAGACATTCTTCTGGGAACTGTGGGTTTTACATTCAAATCTCTCCCTAATATACAGAAGCTAGGGAGAAAAAGGTTAATAGGAGGAACTCTAGATGAAGAAGGAGAAACCATAGATGAGTAAATAAGGCGGCCTGACTGAGGAGGATGGGAGGGGGAAGAGTAAAATTCCCTAAGGTAAATCATGTGCATTCACAAACATATCAAAGTCAATCACTAAGCTAAACATGAGAAGGAGGGAGAAGGGAGGGAATGTGGCGGGAATTGGGGAAGGGCTAAATAAGTGATGTGTGCGTTTGTGTTTCTACCATCTTGCACTCTGTTAAAATGTATGACTACAATACACCAATGACAACTTAAAAAAGAAATAGAGCCCTACTAATCAACTTCATGTTGATCTTGGTGTTTGAGGTGAACCATGCCTGATATTTTTTCCTGTTGGCACTACATGTTCTTAATCTGTGATTCTAATCTTGGCTTCAAGCAACGGAGAAATAATTTTAGAGAATAATCCCTCTGTTTCTTTTACTCTCCAATGTATAAGTCAACATACAGTCACTGGGTCCTCAGCGCAGCTTTACATTTGTGAACACTAATTTACATGGCGCAATTGGGAGAAGAGGGGAGAGATAGTTGAGCCCAAACCTGGAGTTAAGCTAAAATGTTATCAATGTGTTCAATGCTCTAGATAGCAAATCTATTTTCTCTTTGTGTTTCTTGTATTGGGCATAGACTTGAGAACCTCTCATCATCAGGCCCACATGTTTTGTGACATTCCCTCATTTCACCTGTTCTCTTTTTATGTATCCATTTTGGAGAGTGAAGATCCCTTCCTTTTTTGAACTAGCATTCTTCAGACAGTCGATTTTTTTCCTTCAGAAGTCCTACAAGATATTTCTTTCTGTTTCCTCTTTCCACCCATCCAGCCTACCTAGTATCTGTCATGTCCATTTTGGCTTCATGCATTACAGAAAATTGTCTAGCAGCTAGAACCCCTTCCTGACATTTACTGCAGCTTTTAAAATGTAGAACAAATCAATTTGGTGGACTCTGAGCTTACTACTATGTCAGCAGCCCTTGCGATGTCAATCCAGATAATCTGAGAGACAAAATTTAAGTGTCTCTGTGATTTTTAAGTCATGATTCCAAAGCAAAAAGAATGAATGCAGGATCCTGCCAGAGTCTGGAAGAGGAGTGCTGATATAGTTCCCACACCCTATAAAAAAGGAAGATCTCCAAGAATGAAAACATCAATTCTTCACTTAGCTTCTGAGATTCCAGCATCAGCACAGAGAACAAAGATCCAGTGTATGTACCTGCAGAGACACGCCTTGACAGCACTTAGCCTCCCAGAAGATACCAAGTGAAATCACTGACAGGGACCCGAGTGGGACAGACTTACTGCAGCTGGACTTGCTCTTTCTACCAGTTCTTCCAACTGGCACCGGCTCTAATGTTCCTACCTCATTCACAGGCTGACAGGGTTCTTGTACTGGAAATGAACAGTAATCTCGTCTGAAATATTTTAGAAAGAAAGGGAGGGAAGGATTTGCAATTACTTTGAACTGATTACTAGAGCCGTACTGGAAAGGACAGGAGATCTAAGATACTCAGAATGTAGCTGTTTCAATGTTGTCTGGGTCATCATAAAACAAGGAGCCACAGCCTCTCTGTGAGGCTAAACACTGTCGATGGTATGTCCCCAGTTTAAGAAGAAAGTCCAGCCCGTGTCTGAACTGGACAGGGTACGCTGCACTGGTGATTTCTAACTCAGCCTCTGAGTAGCATGAAGCTCCTTCATTGCAAACATTAAGCCTCCATAGAGGAAAGTCAAAAATACCTTGAAAATTTGGGAGTTTAGACAGGAGAATTTGAGAATAACCGCCCAGGCTCCAAAGTTGGGATCCTTGTGGCTAAGTGACTACTAAGCAACCCTACAGCAGCAGGAGTAGTGAGAGGAAGAAGAGACCTGAGCAAAAGGTGTCCAGACAGCAGCATCCGGGCTGGGAGCATCTGTCAGGGGCGAGGAAAGCCAAGGGACCCTGCCCATTCTTGTGTATGCTTGTGTCCCTATAACTTACCCAATATGGGGGCACTTCTGCTGCACAAAACTGGAAAGGTTTGTCTCTTGACCTATCCAAACATATCTTGTTTTGACTCCCCTTAATACATGTTCTCTCTTGAAATATTCTGAAATTTGCAATTTCTTTATGGACCAACTTAATACATATTTATTGAATCTATTACATATTCAAGACATTCCTAGCATATTATAATGTGAATAAATCATACTGGTGTCAAAAATCTACTTATATTAAGATGTACAGTTGAAACACAGTGTATCTTTTTAGATGCTGTATTTGATTAGATCTACCCTATAAGCTCTGTCCCACAGGGTACTAGGGAATTTGAGACAGCCTCTTAATTTCTTCTCACTTTAACAGTTTTCTGTCCATAAATAATTTTCAACCAGTTTACGCTTAGTTCCTGTTCAGGCCACATTTGAATCAAGGGCTGTCTCTTCATAAATGCTTAGTCTATCTGAGCCCCATCTCTTCTCTTCCCTCCCATGGTGCGTCCAGGAGGAAGAAGGGCTGTTTTCATATGTCCATGGCATGAAAGATGCAAGAAAGAAAGGGAAGGGCCCTGCCTCTCGTTGATCCTGGGTGGTGCCAGACACAGTTCTCTAGGCTGCTCTTCTGGTTCCTTGGCTCTGTCCTGCCAATATCTTTTGTTAGAGCCATGCTGGTCTCAGTGGTCCTTTATTTTTTGAGTCCTTGCAGACCTTACCTCTTACATATGATAACGTGTGGCTTTTGCTCTCCTCTGACCTCTGACCTGCAGGCGACTCAGTGGCTTTTGCCTCTCCCTTTCTTGATACTTGGTGCATCAGCAGAATGATCTTGGACTTCAAGATCCTTCCCACCCACAGGGACCCTGATGGAATTCAGGATTTTTTTCCATGCACAACCAAAAGCACTGTCATATTCCTGGGGAGGCTACAGCACTGACCCCCGGGCAGGTTCTGCCTTCTGATTCTCCTGCAAGCTTCCTGCACGGGCAGTGGCCGAGGGCATGCTGTTTTCCCATTTCCATTTAACCTCATGACCTGCAGTGATAAGCTAAAGAAGGCATGTGCAGAGATTCTTGGACATTCCTTCCAAAAACTTTGGTCCTGAACCCCTCCCCCTCCTGGATATAGACTATCCCCAGCCATCTAAAAATTGGTGACTTACCCTTCAGGCTGGCCTGACCAACCCCAACTTCTCCCCTTTTCTTCTCATATTTTTCTCTCTTACAAGGAAGCCACCATGTACTGAGTTCAGCCATCGTGGATTCATCATCTTGAAAGAGTAGGTACATAGAGGACCTAGAGTTAGAGACACCCGAGGAGGAGACTCTCTGACCCAGTTCCAGCTGTTGGCCTTCCAGGCGCAGGACAGGCTTGTGAAGGAGCAAGTGCGGAAGGCCCCTTGTGATGAGTCCAGAGCCTGTTGAGGGTCACCTCGGGTTACTGTGGCGCGGAGCCTGCCTGGACTGCAGAGTGGAGCTCCTCAGACATTACTTGACATTCCAAGTCAATGGGGCATGCCCCTGCCTTCCCTCTAGCACATGTCCTACTGGGAAAGTGTTACAGAGTGAATCTAAAAAATCCCCTAAAAGGCTCATGTGTTGAAAGTCTGTTCAATGCAGCGAGTTGCAGAGGTAGGGCTTTTAGGCAAAGATGAGATTACAAGTGGATTAATCTATGGATGGTTCAGTGTACGACTGGAGGAAGAGGCAGGGCTTAGCTTAAGGAAATATGTCACCAGAGGCGTGCCCTGGGAGTATTTATCTTCTCCCAAGTTTCTCTCTCTTTTTCTCTCTGCTTCCCACCTGCCGTGAGCTGCACAGCTTTCTTAGACCACATCGGTCTGTCCTGATGTTCTGATTCACCACAAATCTAAAGAAATGGAGCCCACTCACCATGCCCTGAACCCCTGAGACCACAAACCAAAACGAACTGTTCCTCCTCTCAGTTGTTCTTGACAGGTACTTTGGCCATGGGAAGGAAAACCTGCCTAACACACAGGAGGACAGAATTTTGGCCATCATCATGCTTATTTCTGGCCGGTTTTTCCTTTCAGCCACCCAGGATCTAAATTCCTAGGCTTTCAGTCTCCTCCTCATGTCTGGATGAAGTTTTCCTTGTAGTCTATGGGATTAATTTAACCAAGCCTCTTGTTATAAAGAACTGTAGCCAGAGGCTGCAGTTCTGCTAAAACTTGGAGCTTTATTTCAGCAAAGCATGACTTTGAAGATTATGGTTGGGTATAGCATTCAGAACAGTCCTCGCTGAGGCTCAGAACTGACCTGGAAGTCTTTCTTCTAGTCAAGGTTCGTGTTCGCTTCAGGTAGAATCTCTGGGCTCTTTGCTAAGCTGAGAAAGAGAAGCTGCAAGCAAAGGCGGCCTCAGGAGGAAGTGATGATACATCATTTTGTCATGCCCAAAATAGTGTCTGACTTGCACAAGGGAGCATCAAACATGTTCCTTGTCCTTGGGAAGCTTTCCAGTTATTTGCAGAAGCAAGAAACAAGTGCAAAGGCACACACTGCAAACACCCTGCATTTTTCCATTCCATTTGAGGAATATAAACAACCTTGAATATGCAATGAGCTCATTCATGACAGGAGACATTAAAGACAACTTAAAGATGGACATAACACTTGGATTGGTCCCTAAGTAACAGAGAGACAGAGTAAAGACGTGGAAAAGGAATCTAGGTAAAAGTGGCATAAACTGAGATATAATATCAGGAAAGCAAGTAAATAAGCAAGGCACGGCACAGCTTCACTTGAGAGAAACACTTATACCCCTGGGTTGAGGAGGTTGGAGCAATGAACACTGTCAGATTCATTCTGCAGCTGAGGAACTCTAGAACAGTCCTTTTGGGTATAATTGGAATCCAGGAAAACATATAGGAGCAGAGAAATGACACAATCAGAATGGTGCTTTAGAAATATGAGTCCGTCAATAGTTCATGAGATGAATTTGAGTTAATAGAACCCTGGGAAATCAGGTATGGTGGCCACACTTGTGATTCCAGTTACTAAAGAGGCTGAGGCAGGAGGATTGCACATTCAGGGTAAGCCTGGGCAACTTAGTGGAACTCTGTGTCAAAATTAGATAAATTAAAATAAAATGACCTGAGAAAGCATCTCAGTGTTACAGCTCTTGCACAAGATGCTGGCTTTCATACTTCATACTTAGAAACACACACAGAAAGAGATAGAGATAGGGATAGAAAAGAGAGAGAGAAGAGAGAGAGAGAGAGAGAGAGAGAGCAAGCTCTTCCAATAGAGTGTGGTAGGTTGTAATTGTTAGCAGTAATTATTATTAATATTGCTTTTATTGAAGTGATAAAGGTAGAGGTTGTTTTCATTTTGGGGGGGGAGGGGAAAGTACTGGGGATTAAACCCAGGAACTTTCTAGCTCTAAGCTACAACTCAAACCCTATTTATTTATTTATTTTTAATATTATTTTTGGTTTTGTAAACACAGCCTTGCTAGATTGCTGGAAGTCTCACTACATTGCTGAGGCTATCTTAAAACCTGTGATCCTTCTGTCTCGGCCTCCCAAGTAATGGAATTATACAGGGATGCACCACCATGCACTGTAGATAGTTGAATTTTTAAGATAATAATAATCTAGGTTTCAAACAATGAGTAGAATTTGATAAGCAAACAGTTATAATTGTTTACATTATAAAGATGAAATTGCAAGGGGAAAATGAAAGCAGCAAAGTGGGATTAGTCTTGATAACTTATTTGTGGATCCGTTTAGTGAAAACATCGGCAGGTACTGCAATTTTGAGAAATGAACTTGAAGACAAATTGCTCTCAATATTTTGCTGAAGAATTTATATAAGAATAACAACTTTAATATGCCATGTACTGAATGGCACAGTATTGGGTTTTTTTTTTTTTTTTCAGAGTAATCCTTACAATAAGCCACGACATAAGCAATACTGTTGCACCTATATTACAAACAAGGGAATTGAATTCAGTCACAAATCAAAAGGGTGGCATAATTAGGATTCAGATCTGTCTCAGTCTGGCTTGCTTGAGTTTTGATTGTTCTCTTTATATGACTTGAGGTTTTAGTAAGTCCAGGGAGATTCGTGCAGGCTGTAGATCAGGAATCCAATATGAGCGGGACCGTAATGTAGGAAGATTCTGCTGGCTCGAGTGCATTGAACAAATTGATTAGAGAGACACTGGAAACGAGAGCCCAGTGGAGAGGCCATTGCAGACATTCAGGAGTTGAACCACGACGGATGTGATACAACTGTAACCCTGTAAAAAATAGAAAGGAACAGGAGACTGGATCTGGCATGAAGTGAGAAAGTCAAACAACAGTGAACCTTTTTGAGCATGATAAGAGTGAAAACAGATACTTTCTTCACTGGGTGCCTTTCCTCTTGTCCCATTTGGGGTGCCAGAAGAATATGAGGTGTCTCCTCTTATAGTGTCCTTGTCCAGTGGGCTTAAATGAATAAGTCCAAGGACTACTGAGGGGTATAGGCATATAGAAGTTTATTTGTAAACCAAGGAGAGATAGAAATAAAAGTAGCTACCCCCCACAGGTAGGAGAGGATCCTGAAAATGGGTAACTGTTGGTGTTCCTGGAAGGTGAGCTTTCATGGCTTCTTGTAGTCTCCCTTCAGCTCTTTTGTGATTGGTCAGAACTGGGTCTTGGGGGCTCAATGTCTTTTGACCAGTTTTAATCCTTAATTTGAATCATTATGGTCTGGCAGGCTCCAATCTCTTGGCACCCCTCTTCTGCTCACTTCTCCCCATTCATATTTAGGCTGGTGGTCCTCAGAAAACCACCCAAAGAAAGTGCTGAAGTTTTGTTTTGATTTTGTTTACTCTTTTTTTTTTTTTTTTTTTTTTTTTTTGGTGGTACTGGGGTTCCTGGAAACCCTTCTACCTCCGGGCTACACTCCCAGACCTATTTTATATTTTTTAAATTTGGAAACAGGGTCTCTTAAGCCAGCGCATGCGTGGCTGGCTTCGAACCTTCACGATCCTCCTGTCTCCGCCTCCCAAGCGCGGGGATTACAAGCGTGCGCCACCACGCCCGGCCGTTGTTACTCTTATATCTTATTAATTTTATCTGTTTTTGTTCTTTATACAAATCCCTCTTTTAAATCTTTCTGTTCCCAGGTTCTCTGTCCTGGCTAAAGATGTTGGGAGCAACACCTAAAGGGGAAAAGGAAACCTGGAGGGTTGTGAAGGACCCGGGAGGAAGGGTGGAGGGCACAGAGAGCTTGACCTTGAAAGCTCCCTGGCTCGCTTGTGACTTCAGGCAATGTGGTAGAAATGTGCCACAGGTTGTTAATAAGGCCTGGAGCTCACAAGGCAGGTAGGAACCAGACAGTGCTCTGCATGGAGCCTCTGAGAAATCTCTGCAACATTTGAAATAACATGATAATATATAACTTCAGACCGAGGAAGTCAGCAGAGAAAGGGAGGTGAGTTATTTGCAGAAGCATTTCCCCAGAGTGAGCCATCCTGGGGATTATCATCCAGGGTTTTGATGGTAGAACTGGGTTCTTTTCCATATCTCAGTGGGAAGTCAGGGGTTGCTTCTCAGAACAAAGGAGAGCCCGGAATCTCAATGTGATTAAGGCAGCATATAGCGGTGCTGCTGCTGGCAGGATCAGATCCAGGGGACCGAAGTGATATAAGGAACACCTCCACGGTGGCTGCGGGAAACTTGGATTGGATGATAGGACAGTGAGAAAAGTCAGTGCAGAGAAAGAATTACACAATGTCATTGAGCCCTGAATATTTAAGAGTCACCATAAAATAGAGAAATGCAACTTTATGAGTGATTTTGATTTCAACTAAAAATTACTTCACTCTTTTTCCCTTTTTTTTAAAAAAAAAACAAACTTCTCGATAATTTTTGTTTGTTTCATTCCCAGCAGGAGACGGACATTGCTGGTCATTGAGCTGTCAGACAACCCATAAACCCACCAAGCAAATCTCTTCCTTGGATCGTGCTCATCTCTAAGAACTGGATAAACCAAATTTAGAAAATATCAACACA
Source organism: Muscardinus avellanarius (assembly GCF_963383645.1). NCBI lineage: Eukaryota > Metazoa > Chordata > Mammalia > Rodentia > Gliridae > Muscardinus > Muscardinus avellanarius. The sequence goes on from NC_137803.1 coordinate 5,353,338, forward strand.
GCAGATGAGGTATTAGATTTAGAGTCAATATATCAAAAAGCAGAGGCCTCTTAAAATCTGAATCTTCCTTTTCATTCTTTCTCCCTCCCTCCCTCTCCTTCTCTCCCTTTCTGTCTCCTTTCTTCCTCCCTCCCTCCCTCCCTCCCTCCCTTCCTCCCTTCCTTCCTTCCTTTCATTTCTTGTACTGGGGCTTGAACATAGAGGAGTTCTACCCCCAAATCACACTTCCAACACTTTTTATTTTGAAACAGGGTCTGCTAGGTTACTCAGAGTCTCACTCAGTTGCTGAAGCTGGTCTTAAACCTGTGATCCTCCTGTCTCAGCCTCCCAGGTACTGGAATTACAAACCTGGACTACCATGGCTGTCTTGTAACTATTTCTTGAAACTTACCACAGTAATCACTCTAGACAAAAAGGGAGAAACTATAGATGAGCAAATAAGGACAAACTGAGGGAGATGGGAAGGGGAAGGAGGGAAATTCCCTAATGTGAATGATGTACATTCACAAACATATTAAAGTCAATCACTAAGTCAAACATGAGTAGAGGGGAAGGGGGAAGAAATGGGGAGGGAACTGGGGAAGGCTACATGAGTGATGTGTGCAAGTATACCTCTATCATCTGGTACCCTATTAAGATGTATGACTACAATACACCAATAAAAACATTAACAAACAAACAAGAAATTACTTGGAGGATTTAACATTCCCAAAGGGGTCAGGGTGGAGTGTATGGTGAATGAAAGAATAGACCCTAAAACTAAAACTTGGAAATTACCAGCAATACTCAGACATGAAAATCCAGAAGAATTTGTTCAAGAATAGAGAAAGTGCACAGTCTGAGGAAAGGACCAGAAAATTACCATAGGTAAGAAGCAGTTGGAGGGCAAATGCTATAGAAAGTAATATTATATAAGCGAAAATCAAATTCACAGAATTCAGTGAACAGGCAGTAAAAATCTTAGCGAATGACTAAGGCGATAGTTCAGAGGCATTAGTCATATTTTAAAAGTGTGCAAGAGATCAAGGACATAAGCAGCAGTGATGGCCATAAATTGTTTTTCAGAAGTTTGGTGCAGAAATAGTTAAGAATGCCAGGCCAGGCTGTGGCTTGAGACAGTTTATAAGGTTTCTAATGTGCTTTTGCAGGTGGTCTAGCCAGTAGAAAGAACACCAGACAGGTGTACAACAGGTTTATTATTTTTCCTTGGGGGGAAAATCCACACTCATTCCCCAAAGAGAAATCATTTTTTACAATTGAAACTGTTGCGGAAAAATGTCCTTAGTCTGTGAAAATTCTTCTTGAAAGTGCCATTTTTAAAAAATGTAGACATCTATAAATTGTTGTGACAACTTTCTGAATAAATGCCACATTTTGAACTTTCCTAGCCAGGCCTCATATTTCTGCAATCTTCTCAGAGTCAGGAAATCTCATTTTCACAGATTCTGCATTGCGGTGAATGGAGTGATAAATGTCACTTTCTTCACCGCATTAAATGGGATTCTCCCATATCTCTGCTGTATTACAGATGATAGCTGCAGTCATTAACTAGGGCTTATCAAGAAACTACTGGATAATTTGAGTGGCAGCTGAGGATTTTACAAATAGAAGATAAATTCGAGAACCTTTTCTCGGTCTGTGTTTTTCCTGACAGCTCTTCCTTGCCTGACACACTCAGAGACTCTCTTCTGGATCCCCCCCCTCCCAGCAGCCGCACTTGCACAGGGCGCTGACCTTTACTCAGGAATCCAGGGCTCCTTTCTTTTCTAAAATGCACCTCCATCCTACTTCTCCCAATTGATTTTGAGCTGTATTCCAATGATCACTGGATTCTCTCTTCTCAAAGAGAGGCTCATAGCTAGGCTCATATCTACCACATATATCTCTCATCTAGGCTCATATCTACCACATTTATGTTTTACTTTTATTTTGTATCAGCACATCTGCTTTACTTTTCCTTTACCTTTGTATAGCTTTCCAAATTTTACTGTCAGGTCTGTTATTACTTCACCATGTACATCAGTTACCACAATCGACTTTATGCACATGTATGGATATACTAATGTCAGTGTCACTACTCTGAATCAGTAAGGGGAAAGAGGGGGAGGTGGGGAAGCTACCAAGAGTTATATGCCTGTATGTCACTGTCAATGTGACCTACATTATGATGTGAGACTGTAATGCACCAATAAAAGCATATTAAAAATAAATAAAATTCGAATATATTGATTTTCCAATGAAAGAATTACATGGCAAAAGTATATGCATTAAAGCAACTATGGTTCAATAACACCATTAGCAAATAGCAAATTTGTCAAATGAAACTGCTGAAAAAGTATTGTTAAGGGAGTATAAGGAGGATTCGTTCTTAGAAAGCTCTTGTAAATCATTTTTACCAAGAACCAGTAAGAAGAATGGACAGAGTTTACAATTTAAGAAAATATAAATTGTGTTAGATAAATATAAAGGACCAATATTCATCATATTCATTAGTAAAAATACTTTAAGAAAAATATTTTCCCTAATCAAAAAAGTAGCGACGGATGATAATACAATGCTTAATGTGATCAAAGGCAGCATACCTTTTTATTTATTTGAGTACTGAGTTTTTTTATTAAAGAATTTGGCACTTTGGAAACTTGAGTAAACAAAAGTATAAAATAAAAATTATTGAAATCCTTTAACCATGAAAAGCTAAATTTTAATTTTATAATATTAATAAAAGCTTAGTATAAAATGCTATTTATTTCTTAGTTTATTTGTAAAATGATATAATCTATATATGCAACTTTCAAAATCAACCAATTATGCTGCAATAGTTTATATGTGTGTATATTTGTATATGTAAATATTTATATGCACACATATATTCCTATATAACACTCAATTTTTGATGCCTTTAAAAAAGAGTCTTATCTACCAAGTATAATTTTTAGACATAGGGACAAGATGATATTTTACAAATAAAAGATACTTAATAAATAGAAGCTACATATCCATTATAAATCTTAGCTTGTCCTAATTATATCTAATAATCTTTATGGTGACTAGTATACTTTAAATGTATTTATGTATTGATGATAGGAAGTAGGTTGAAAATTGCTGACTTATTACAGCTCTTTATTAATATATTAAAGGCATTCTAGTGAGATGAAGACATCTTTCCTATATTTTCATGTTTCAGGAGAAAAGTTAAGTACAGGAATTTTTTTTTTTTTTTTTTTTTTTTTTTTGGTGGTGGTACTGGGGTTCTTGGAAGCCCTTCCATATCCGGGCTACACTCCAGACCTATTTTATTTTTGGAAACAGGGTCTCTTAAGCCAGCACGGCTGGCTTCGAACCTGCGCGATCCTCCTGTCTCCGCCTCCCCAAGCGCGGGGATTACAAGTGTGCGCCACCACGCCCGGTGCGGAATTTTTTTAAAATGTATATTTCAAAGAACTTGTATATATTTATAATCATTGACTCTGTTTTTCTATTCTAGATTTCCACTTTAAATAATTCTAGTTTCTACTCTAAATAGGTCATGTATCTGCAACAAGACCTAATTATAATGAGTGCTATTTCCGTTTATTATCATCAGTATGTAAACCTGTATTGACGTGGATGTTTGTGAGCATATATTTCAATATCTTTGCCTGGGTCCAAAAATTTCACGAGAAGTAAACCTGGACTCTGCAGGGACTTGAATGGTAACCCAATCAATACCACTAAATTAGCCAGGCGTGGTGGCGCACGTTTGTAATCCCTGCCCTTGGGAGGCGGAGACAGGAGGATTGCGCAGGTTCGAAGCCAGCCTAGCTGGTTTACGAGATCCTGTTTCCAAATAAAAATATAAAATAGGTCTGGGAGTGCAGCCCAGAGGTAGCAGGGTTCCATCCCCAGTACCACACACACACACACACACACACACACACACGTACACACACACGTACACACACACACACACACACAAACCCCCCACTAAATTAGCTGAGGCTGCTCAGTGTCCAGCATCAGCAGCTTCATGCCACTCTATCCGTACACGTCATGCTGTCTCTGAAGCTCTGAGACATCTTTTGTTTTACACACGTATATATATACACACACACACACACACAATATAAAATAAAATAATGAAAGCATTAGTTTAGGCCCAAAGTAACATTTTCCATATTAAAACCACTTAAGAAAAAAACTGCAAAGTGACCTTTTTGCATGACAAGTGCCATGATTTCAGCTTGACATGCCAAGCTGCTGCACATGCCACCTGCAATCCCAATACTTGGGAGGCTGCGACAGGAGGATCACAGGTTCAAAGTCAGGCTCGGCAAAACGCAGCAAGGCTCTCAGCAACTAAGTGTGACCCAATTTCCAAATAATCCAATAAAATAGGGCTGGTGTTGTCGCTCAGAAGTAGAATACCCCTGGGGTTCAATTCCTGATACCAGAAAAAGAGCCATAATTTCTTCTTCAAAATTTTCATCCCTAACTTGTTGGCCAGCAATTTCTGCAAATAATGAGCTAAGCTTGGAATGTCACCTTCAGCACCAGAGCGAGCCTCTAGGAATTCCAGAGGTCTCATCTGGCAGCCTGTCCTTTTCCAGGGTCTGGGGATGTGCCCTTGGAACAGAGGAACCTTGATAATCTGTGAGACTCCAGACAGACATATGCTGGCGAAAGTTTTCTGCTGTCTCAAAATTCTCAAAATATCACTGAATTTTAGTGACAGGCTCACGAAGCTGCCTGCCTCTGGATAGCGTAAGCGTCTACTGCAAATGGTACACTGGTAATGCTATTGATAGCAGTGGATGGGACTTTTATAGGAAAAGGGCCCAGGATTTTCTGTTGTGGCATGGGGGATTATGAAGCATATGTGTCATTTGAAAAAAAAAAAAAAAGCATTACTCGAACAGCATATTTCAGAACTTATTTTTTCCCCCTTGGCAAGTCTAAAATAGATATGTGGGAATCGCAGATATGAATCACGGGCCACTTGAAATTTAGTCATAAGCATAAATGTACTAAGAGTGTACAGCAGGACTGTATACCCATCAGCAAGTTTAATGAGTCCACCATTGGCTTTGTCCTAAGCAGAGATCAGTAGCAAAGAGATTCAAATATAGCTAGTCTGGAAATTTTCCAGTTCCTCTATGAATTGCCATGGAATGGTGTCAGGTAGATTATAATAATTTAAGATAGAAAACTTCAGCATTTTGTTCTAGAAAAAGTCTGCTTATGGAGTATCAAATGACCCAAAATTTTGTGAAATAAATAATTTAAAAACTAGATGTAGCCGGCAGTGGTGGTGCAAGCTTGTAATCTCAGCATTTTGGGAGGCTGAGACAAGAGTCAGCCTCAGCTGGGACAGCCTCAGCTACTTAGTAAGCCCCTTTGCAACTCTGTGATACCCTGTTTCAAAATAAAGAATAAAAAATAGGACTGGGGATGTGGCTCTAAAGTAAAATGCTCCTGGTTCCAACCCCAGAACCACAAACAAACAAACAAACAAACAAACACCAAATAGATGTCATCCAAAGAATTTCCTTACTTTCTTATACAAGGGATTGGACTTAGAAACATTCTACCTCCAAAGTACAACCCCTCATCCAATTTTTTATTTATTTATTTTTAAGCAGGGTCTTTCCAGGTTGCCAGCAGTCTTACTAAATCGCTGAGGCTGTCCTCAGACCTGTGATCCTCTTATTTCTGCCTCTCAGGTGCTGGGACCATAGGTGTGCATCACCAGATCTTGCTTACGTGTGTTTTCTTAATGATAAGCATGCCTTTAGATCTTACTAGCAGCCATAGATCATTTTGCAGGCCAGTTATTTCAGGGAAGTTTCCTTTATTTATGCTAAGTTACATTATGCAGGTAAAGATAGCTGGGCCCTCTCCGTAAGCAAGAGTTTCCCACAAGCCCTCCCAGATGTGCCAGAAGAAGGCTCTGGATGCTCATCTCCTATTGTCCACACAGCTGCTCCATCTCCTCCTCCAGCTGCATCCCACCTCCTGACCGTGGTGCTCAGCGCCTGCCCTAGACACTGGGTCTCCTCATCTTGGCGGGCATGTGCCTTCCTTGTAGCACATGGCCCTCTTTGAAAGGAGTTCACTTATTGAACATAAATAGTATACATTTAAACTATATTTGGTGCCCTCTCCCCCCCGTCCTCGTTTTCCCTTCCCCCCTCCCACCAATGGTTGTCCAGGTTAACCATGTCTTATTCATAATTTTACACATGTTCAGATGTAGACCCTCATTAATCAAGATCGGCCTTCCTCCTCTCCTATCTTTCCATTCAAACTTGGCTAGTATTTCCCCTCTAATGTCTGGAGTCCCAATGGTATCCTTTGTGTTTCCTAGTTTGGGCATATTAGAGTTCAATAAAAAAAATTGTTAAAAAAAATAAAAATAAATAAAAGTGCAACACATTGATTTAAAAAAAAAAAAAAGAAAGGACCTCACTTGCGGGTTCTGCTTTTCTCTCAGGGAGGGAAAGTGCCAGGAGGGCAGGGCTCTGGTCTTTCCTGCCCATCCTGGATGATCTCTGTGCTTGTCCAGGGTTGACACTTAAATCCATGGCGAATTCACTCGACAAAGTCGTTAGCTATCAGGTACCAATCTTCCTCCGGGGGAATATAACACAGAACGCGGGCTCTCACGGAGCCATTGTTATTGGGTCGACAGGAAAAGTCTTCCTGTCGTGGCAGCTGCTGGTTCAAATGCGACAAGGAGCGCACTGCTGTCTCTTCTATTCACGACAGCCTGCGTGCCCAGCACAGCCACCAGCTGCCGGGCGTCAGGGCTGGGCCTCTCTCTGCTCAGAGCGGAATCTAAACCTCAGAGCATCTTGTTTGCTGCCATCAGGTTGACTGCTCAACAGTCAAGTTCTCCGTGACTTATTCTGAGCTGGTGACTGATGACCAATTCTTTCTATCATCTATCTATCTCTCTATCTCTCTATCTATCATCTATCTATCTATCTATCATCTATTTATCTATCTATCATCTATTTATCTCTATAATCTATCATCTATCATCTATATATCTATCATCTATCATCTATCTATCTCTATATCTATCTATCTTCTTTCTATCATCGATTTATCATCTGTCATCTGTCTACTGAAGGACACACACATGGGCGTGTGAAGGGCATATACTTTCTATGGCATAATCACCTCACTCAGATTTCTGTAGCCTTTAAATTTTATCTCAAAACATTTTTCTCCAAAAAACCCCCAGAACATCATATGGAATGTGTAATTTGTTTCCTGAAATTGTTAAGGTTTAAAGATTAAGCCGGCCCGGGTCGCGGGACTCTGGGTCCCGGCCGAACTGAGCGTAGCACGCCAGACCCCTGGAGAAACCGGACCCAGTAAGACGCTGGGATCTGGGCGGGGGTCGCGGGCTGGGCACGCCAGATCGGGTCCGGGTCGCGGGACTCTGGGCCCCAGGCCGAACTGCGAGTAGCACGCCAGACCCCTGGAGAAACCAGGCCCAGTAAGACGCTGGGATCTGGGCGGGGGTCGCGGGCTGGGCACGCCAGATGGGGCCCGGGTCGCGGGACTCTGGGCCCCAGGCCGAACTGCGAGTAGCACGCCAGACCCCTGGAGAAACCAGACCCAGTAAGACGCTGGGTTCTGGGCGGGGGCCCGAGCACAGGGCTCGCCAGCAGGGGCCCGGGTCGCGGGACTCTGGGTCCCGGCCGAACTGCGCGTAGCACGCCAGACCCCTGGAGAAACCGGGCCCAGAACAGAAAAAGATAAAGAAAAATGTCGGAGAGGTGGTAAGAAAGCCGTTATGGATGCCAGGACACTGGAGATGCAGACAAAACTTATCTAAATGCACTGGAACTTATGGAAAAATTCGCCGTGAAAGAGGACTGCTATTTCTCTATATTGGTAAGAATCTCAGACATCACATATAAGGAGAGAGTTTAGCGGAGACCAAGGAGAAATGCGGTGTTGAAAGAGTTCTCTGCGATGGTGGTGGAGACTTGTATTCAGGAGAAGCAGAAACCGGATCTTACCAACTTTATTTTTTTGGAGAAATTACACCAAAGGTCGAATGCTACCATCACGCATGCTTAGGAACACTGGACAACATTCAGAGTGGAAAAAGAGCCTGGGAAGGATTTGAAACGGTGGAGGCAGTGGCAATGCCAGTGGTCAATATTCGGGGGAGGCAGAGATCTGATACATTACAACTGGAACCTTTGAAATAATAACCACAGAGACAGTGATCGGAACCTGCTGAGGGGTCAGGCGGGCGCCGGGGCCAGTGGCCGACATCGGAGCTTGCTGTGAGGCAAGGCCACTACTGAGGCCTCCGTGGCCAGGATTGGAACCTGCAGAGGGGTTAGACCGATGCTGGGGCCAGCGAGGCCGGCATTGGAGCCTGCCATGATACAAGGCTTGTGCTAGGGCCTCCGAGGTCGGGTCCGGAACTTGCTGAGGGGTTAGGCCGGTGCTGGGGTCAGCGAGGCTGGCATCGGAGCCTGCCGTGAGGCAAGGCCGGTACTTGGGCCTCCGAGGCCAGGATAAGAGCCTGCCGAGGGGTTAGGCCGGTGCTGGGGCTGGTGAGGCCGGCATCGGAGCCTGCCTTGAGTCATGACCAGTGCTGGGGCCTCCGAGGCCGGGATCGGAGCCTGCCGAGGGCTTAGGCTAGTGCTAGGGCCAGTGAGGCCGGCATCGGAGCCTGCCGTGAGGCAAGGCCGGTACTGGGGCCTCCGAGGCCAGGATAAGAGCCTGCAGAGGGGTTAGGCCGGTGCTGGGGCCAGCGAGGCCGGCATCGGAGCCTGCCTTGAGGCATGACCAGTGCTGGGGCCTCAGAGGCCGGGATCGGAGCCTGCCGAGGGGTTAGGCCCGTGCTGGGGCCAGTGAGGCCGGCATCGGAGCCTGCCTTGAGGCATGACCAGTGCTGGGACCTCCGAGTCCGGGATTGGAGCCTGCCGAGGGGTTAGGCCGGTGCTGGGGCCAGCGAGGCCGGCATCGGAGCCTGCCGTGAGGCAAGGCCGGTACTGGGGCCTCCGAGGCCAGGACAAGAGCCTGCCGAGGGGTTAGGCCGCTGCTGGGGCCAGCGAGGCCGGCATCGGAGCCTGCCGTGAGGCAAGGCCGGTACTGGGGCCTCCGAGGCCAGGATAAGAGCCTGCCGAGGGGTTAGGCCGGTGCTGGGGCCAGCGAGGCCTGCATTGGAGCCTGCCTTGAGGCAAGGCCGGTACTGGGGCCTCGAGGTCAGGATAAGAGCCTGCCGAGGGGTTAGGCCGGTGCTGGGGCCAGCAAGGCCGGCATCGGAGCCTGCCGTGAGGCATGACCAGTGCTGCGGCCTCCGAGGCCAGGATCGGAGCCTGCCGAGGGCTTAGGCCGGTGCTGGGGCCAGCGAGGCCGGCATCGGAGCCTGCCTGAGGCAAGGCCGGTACTGGGGCCTCTGAGGCCAGGATAAGAGCCTGCTGAGGGGTTAGGCCGGTACTGGGGCCAGTGAGGCCGGCATCGGAGCCTGCCTTGATGCATGACCAGTGCTGGGGCCTCCAAATCCGGGATCGGAGCCTGTCAAGGGGTTAGGCCGGTGCTGGGGCCAGTGAGGCTGGCATCGGAGCCTGCCTTGAGGCAAGGCCGGTACTGGGGCCTCAGAGGCCGGGATCGGAGCCTGCTGAGGGGTTAGGCCACTGCTGGTGCCAGTGAGGCCGGCATTGGAGCCTGCCGTGAGGCAAGGCCGGTACTGGGGCCTCCGAGGCCAGGATAAGAGCCTGCCGAGGGGTTAGGCCGGGGCTGGGGCCAGCGAGGCCGGCATCGGAGCCTGCCATGAGGCAAGGCCGGTACTGGGGCCTCGAGGCCAGGATAAGAGCCTGCCGAGGGGTTAGGCCGGTGCTGGGGCCAGCGAGGCCAGCATCGGAGCCTGCCGTGAGGCAAGGCCGGTACTGGGGCCTCCGAGGCCAGGATAAGAGCCTGCCGAGGGGTTAGGCCGGTGCTGGGGCCAACGAGGCCGGCATCGGAGCCTGCCTTGAGGCATGACCAGTGCTGGGGCCTCCGAGGCCGGGATCGGAGCATGCCGAGGGGTTAGGCCGGTGCTGGGGCCAGCGAGGCCGGCATCGGAGCCTGCCGTGAGGCAAGGCCGGTACTGGGGCCTCCGAGGCCAGGATAAGAGCCTGCCGAGGGGTTAGGCCGGTGCTGGGGCCAGCGAGGCCAGCATCAGAGCCTGCCTTGAGGCATGACCAGTGCTGGGGCCTCCGAGGCCGGGATCGGAGCCTGCCGAGGAGTTAGGCTGGTGCTGGGGCCAGTGAGGCCGGCATCGGAGCCTGCCTTGAGGCAAGGCCGGTACTGGGGCCTCCAAATCCGTGATCGGATCCTGCCAAGGGGTTAGGCCGGTGCTGGGGCCAGCGAGGCCGGCATCGGAGCCTGTTGTGAGGCAAGGCCGGTACTGGGGCTCTGAGGCCAGGATAAGAGCCTGCCGAGGGGTTAGGCCGGTGCTGGGGCCAGCGAGGCCGGCATCGGAGCCTGCCTTGAGGCATGACCAGTGCTGGGGCCTCCGAGGCCGGGATCGGAGCCTGCCGAGGGGTTAGGCTGGTGCTGGGGCCAACGAGGCTGGCATTGGAGCCTTTCATGAGGCTAGGCCGGTGCTGGGTCCTCCTAGGCCGGGATTGGAATCCTGCCAAGGGGTTAGACCGGTGCAGGGGCCAATGGCCAGCATCGGAGTCTGGCGTGAGGCAAGTTCACTCCTGTGGCCTCCAAGGTCGGGACCAAAGCCAGCTTAGGGGTTAGACCGGTTCAGGGGCCAGCGAGACCAGAACTGGGGCCTTCCATGAGGCAAGGCCGCTGCTTGAGCCAGCGAGATCTGGATCAGTCCACTGAGTAGCCAGGCCACTACTGGGACCATCAAGAGTGGGATTGGTACTTGCAACGCAGCATGCACAGAGAAATATCGCAGAAAATATAAATCAGACTCTTCTCTTAATCAGCAATAACTAGGAGGAAAAGGGCAACAGGAAGAGGTTGAGCTATAGAAAGGGCCCTATAGTGAAGCAACTAATGTGACCAATCAGAGGGTATGTAATACTGGAGGACGGAGCCTCTTTAAAACGCAGGAGGTACATAAACAAATGTATCAAAGTAAATCACCAAAGATGTGTGGGATGGAGGGAGGGGGAGGGAATGGGATGGGGGCTGGAGGAGGGCTAATTGGATGACGTGTGCTTGTATATCCTCTCAAGTCTTGTACTCCAATGTGATTGATATATGACTACAATGCACCAATTTAAAAAATAAATTAATTATAAAAAAATAAATAAATAAAGATTAAGCCCTCCGTTCTCCCACTCCAAGCTCCTTGCTGCTTCAGTGATTTTCTCCTAGTGATTGGGATTAATGTAGTTTTGTTTTCTTTAATCTCTGACTATGCTCATGATTTATGCATTTAAATGAGATAAACACCTATGATTTTTTCATATGTATAAACCTTTTGCATGAATGAATTTTAAATTTGCAAAGTGAAAATCTTAAGAATAAGAATAATGAGAGACATAAAATCCCATGTGAATTTCTCATGAGTGCAAGTGGACCTCTACTTCTTACAAGGAAACCAAGTCAAGTCGAATCAACTCCAGTTTTACATATGAAAAAACAGGGCACCTGGTCCTTTCGTGCAAAGGAAAATCTTTTAATCTTATTTTGCTTGTATATGCTTTCTCAAAATAAATATGAACCCAGGGTTGTATGTTTTCTATTGATTTTGAAAATAATAAGAAAATATGCTATCTAAAGAATATGTGTTGCCATAGGAAAGGGAGATTAATGGGGATAATTAAGAAATACCTTTGAGCTGTAGATATTTAGGATTATTTACCCAGCTAAAGAAATGGTCTGTATTAAATTCAACACAGTCCCCAACCCACCTTACTTTTTTCGTACATAGAAAGCACCTGTACAAATCTCTCTGCCCAGAGAACATCATCTCATACTTGATAATTAATAATAATGTTGTTCATCCTTGTACTGAATATATTACACTCTTCATTGTGTGGTAACTTGTTAAATAACCAAGTCTGCTTTGTTGCATAATCTGTTCTGAGTCAGAAGAAAAGATTGCTCATGTAAAAGTAACAGAATGTGAAGTCCTTTCTTTAAGACCCATATATCTATTATTTGAATATTAGGAGTACTATTGTCCACATAAAGTTCTGGTAACAAATAATGAATTTAAAATATATCTGTGTGGTGTGACAGAGTTGTAATCTCAGTACTTGAGAGGCTGAGACTAGCCTCAGCAACTCAATGAGACTCAGCAACCTAGCGAGACTCTGTTTCAAAATAAAAGAATAAATATGAATAAATATAATAAAAAAGAATAAATATAAATAAAAGAATAAAATTTTGAAATTTTATTTCAAAATAAAAGAATAAAAGAATAAAATGGGGCTGGGGGTATAACTTAGAGGTAGAATGTTCCTGGGTACAATTCCCAGTACCACACACACACACACACACACAAAAAAAATAAATAAATAAATTATAATAATAAATTTCACCGGTTATATCCAACATGAGTCATTTATTTGGAAACTTCTAAAATTGAAACCATTTTAGATTTTTTGATCTAAAATGATTTTTGATATTTATTTTTAAACAATGGACATAAATTAAAAATAATAACCCGGAGAGTAATGTTACAGAGTAGAGAGAGAAGGCTGCGTCTGGCTCTCACAGCCATTGCAGTACATTGAGCTCCATAGAGACAGCGCCAGGGCAAGTGAAAACCCTGGGTGACTCTGTGCCTCATGGAGGAAAAAACTACTAAATATGGGCAAAGGAGATTCTAAAACGCCAAGAGGCAAGATGTCATCATATGCATTCTTTGTGCAAACTTGCCAGGAGGAGCACAAGAAGAAGCTCCCAGATGCTTCGGTCAACTTTCCAGAGTTCTCTAAGAAGTGCTCAGAGAGGTGCAAGACCATGTCTGCTAAAGAGAAAGGGAAATGTGAAGACAAGGCAAAGGTGGACAGAGCCTGCTATGAAAGAGAAATGACAACCTATATCCGTCCTAAAGGGAAGACAAAAAAGGAGTTCAAGGATCCAGTGAACCCAGGAGCCCTCCATCAGCCTTCTTCTTGTTCTGTTCTGAGAATCGCCCCAAATTAAAGGAGAACATCCTGGCCCATCCATTGGTGATGTTGCAAAGAAACTGGGCGGGATGTGGAATAACACTGCTGCAGGTGACAAGCAGCCTTATGAGAAGAGAGATGCTAAGCTGAAGGAAAAATACGAAAAGAGTATTGCTGCTTGCCAAACTAAAGGGAAACTCGATGCAGCAAAAACGCGAGTTGTCAAGGCTGAGAAGAGAAAAAAAAAGGAGGAGGAAGAGGAAGGTGAGGGGAATGAAGAGGAGGAAGAAGAGGAGGAAGACGAAGAGAATGATGGTGATGAATAAGTTGGTTTTAGCGCAGTTTTTTTCTTGTCTATAAAGCATTTACCGCCCCATGCACAACTCACTCCTTTTAAAGAAAAAAATGGAAACATAAGGCTGTGTAATATTTGTTCTTAAACCGTACAGTCTCTTTTTTGTATAGTTAACACACTATTGAATGTGTCTTTAGATAGCCCCGTCCTGCTGGTAATGTCAATAGCCACTAACCTTGCCTGGTACAGTATGGGGGTTGTAAATGACATGGAAACTTAAACAGGTTCTTGTGGGGGCACAGAACAAATTAGTTTTATGTAGGGTCAGGAGATTTTTCATTGTCAGTTGTTTCTGATGCAGCTGATATGAAATAATTGTTCTGTTAACTGAATACCACTCTGTGGTTGCAAAAAAATGTTATAGCTGCCTTTGTTGACATTCTGAATGCTTCTGTGTAAATACATTTTTTATTGCTACTGCTGTCCTTTTCATAGGTCTGAAATTTTCTTCTTGAGGGGAAACTAGTCTTTTGCTTTTGCCCATTTTGGGTCACATGAATATTATAATATTTCTCTTTTCATATAGTTAGCTGATAAAAAGCTATTGTCAACACACCCTGCATATCCTGATTGGGGTCATAAAAGTTAAATTGAGAAGATTTTCACCCACAGACTCAAATATTGATCAGTTGATAACAAATTTCGCAAAGCCCATTTACATTTCCAAAGTGACTAGTAACCAAGTATAGTTACAGCATGGGATTATTAGAATCAAACAACCTGAAAGTCTGTCCTTGAAAGACTCATAGAAAAGTATGTTCTAATCTTTGTATGAGGACTCCTATGCTACTACTCCCATTACCATGTACTGACAGTTATATATTACAGTTCCCACATTAAATAATAACAGAATGTATCCTCAAAAGCATGAGCCTAAAACACCAGACTGCCATGTTAAAATTTTATTGAGATTAGTCCCAGCAAAGGCTATGAAAGTGCTGGCTATAAATGCCTTTTCCAACTGATCCTAATATGGACTTCTCAGTATACTTGAGACTCTGTTAAAAATTTTTACTTAATTGGACCAGCTTTTAAAATTATGCCACATCTAAAGCAGGGTATATATGTTCCTATACTATAGTTTGCCCCTTTATAAATCAAATAAATTTTGCATCTCGAGGCGAAAAAACCCATAACTAGACAATTATTTATCTATATTTCTACTTTAAAATAATTTGCAGAGCTGGGTGTGGTGACATACGCTTGTAGTTCCAGAACTTGGGAAGCTGAGACTGAAGACTGTAGGTTCGAGGCGAGCCTCAGCTACTTAGGCCCTCAGAAACTTAGTTAGACAATGTTTCAAAAGAAAGAATAAAAATGGGGCTGGAGGTGTAGCTCGGAGGTTGACTGTCCCTGGGTTCCATCCCTAGTACTGCAAAACGAGATAAAAATAATAATTCACAGTTTTGTGTTTATGGTAATCCTCCATGCTTTTTTGTTTGCTTTATTTTACTTTTTCATTGACATGCAGGATAAATACAAATGATCCCTGAGACTTCAGGTTTTCTCATGACAAGTTTGAGTGTCTTTGAGACATTTTTTCTTTTAAGTGATAGCTTAGTAGATTCGTTTTTAACAGAGTTTTCCATCGAAACCTCGATGAGTTTTTGAAAGAAAATGTTCAAGTCTCTGTTCAACTTTGAATAACTGTTTTTTTCTCCCTCTCTGAACTTCTAACTTGATTTTAAAATAATGAAGGCTAATACGTTTTTAGAAATGTCTGCCATATATTAATTTATAAATCATTCTTATAAAATCAGTTAACCTAAAGAAATAAGATGAAGAGCAGTTATAGAAAAGAAAGTCACAATGATCAAGTGACACAGAAAGCCACTTCACTTTGAAAGGAATTCTGTTGGATCCAAGGTCTTGAGGAACCAGGCTAGAACAAGACCAGGGAGCAAAAATGTCCTTCCAGCATCTTCAGGCAGAGGGGCTGAGACCGAAGATGGCCTCAGCCACAAAGGGCAGGGTAGGAGTACAGGTTATAGATAGGAGAATATAATTAGATCTTTTCTATCCAAGGAATAGTTTGACTTAGGCTCCGTTTTATAAAACTGCCACTGGGCAAACTTGTGTGTGCTTGTATTTTTGTAAAGACAGCATTTCCTGGCAATTGTGAGTGCCAGCCCCTCCCCTGGCTTCCCCTGCAGCCAATGGTGTAAAGATAGTGAGGCTTTGCTCCTACCAATAGGAGCTCAGCACAGAGGCCCTGTGCTGAAAAGAAAATGCCCAGGAGTTTTCTGCCATGACGTTTCTGCACACCTGACTTAGTGGTGGCAGGATCCTTTTTTGCAAAAAGTAAAATTTGCTTTGCCGAGCTGCTTTTAAATCTGTATCTTTTCTTACAATGCCATAGAAATGTATTTCTGACGTAAGGGGGTTGGGGGTCTTCAAAGCCTGTGAAGTTCTGCAAAGTATAGAATCTGGTTGTGAAATCAGAGGGTGACTATTCCATAGAGTCAGGCGAGCTCAGCTTGTAAAACCAGGTGAGGCTGGCTGGTCTGGGTCATTAGGTTATTTTTAGCACAGCATCGCTCCTGCAAAGAAACAGGAAAAAAATGGGCAAAGGGTAATGCCTCCACTGGAAGGCAGGGGTGCCCAGAAATTTGCTGAAACCAGTTACCAATTGTGACTGGGTCATATGGTTATATTATTCCAGGAGAAAGGGCTGCTGCCCCAGTTACTGGAGCTGGGCTTCATTGTGTGTGTGAATTACATTGTCCTAAAGCAGAGCAAGCTTCCACTCCTGCTCTGAGTTCTTTTCAGCATAGAGCTGGATACCGCCTGATATATAGTGATATATATCCATTTGCTTGGTTAGTTGAATGTTGCATGCTGTAACTTCTAAAAAACAAAACAAAACAAAAGAGCGATTAAAAAATATGTAGTCCTAGTACTCTAGAGGCTGAGGAAGAAAAATTACAGGTTCAAAGCCAGCCTCAGCAATTTATGGAGACCCTCGGCAACCTAGACAGACACTGTTTTAAAACAAAATAACAAGTTAAAAAAACAGTGAGTGTGAGGGTATCATTTAGAGGTAGAATGCCCCTGGTTTCAATTTCCAGTACCACCAAAAATAAAATTGCTTCGTTCTGAAGAATGCACTTTGAACAAGAACAGCTTAAGTGCTGAGAGAAACTGTTGAATAAATCCTGGTGACCAAGTTAAGGCCCTTGATTTTGAGATCATGAGAGTAAATAAAATATATTAAGGGTGTTGGTGCTGATTTTATCTAGAGGTTAGGATTCATATTCTTTGGGATCTGTCCTCAAGTACAGTAGTATTTCACGCATTTTACATGCAGTGAGTGCAATTAGCTTGTTTAACAATTTTCCAAGTGAGAACCCTCCCAAGGAAATTAGGTGTATAGGAACAGTAGGCAGGGAGACTGCAGAGTCAACTCAGCTCCAAACACCAGTGACTGTGGGATTGTGGTCGCTTTCACCCGCAGGGAAACAGAGCAGAAGCACACAGACATGCCCTTGGTTCAGAGGTTCAAAGAGTAAATGGCTCATCCAAGAAACAATCACCCCATGGCCCGTTTGTCCTGCTCTACTCAGCTGGCTTTACTAAATTTCCCATAGCAAACATTTTGGTGAAGAAAAATGTTGTAGAATAGGGCTATTTTGGGCTTTCCTGTGCCTCTCCTGATCCCAGAGCAAGTGCGAATACGCTCATGAATAAGCTGCAAAATTGCACTAGAGAATGACGACAGTGATTGCTTTGTAGAAATACCTTCTGGCCACAGGAGGCCACTGTGGCTGCAGTTAAGAACCCCTGCTACCAACCAGCCATGGGAAGCAGGGAGGCTGATCTCTAATGCCAACAGTTTGCATGATTTTCCCTTTTCTAGTTTCCCCAAGGATTTATCGGCACCACTTGTATCGTATTTCCCATGTTATGTATAAAATATCTGCACACACCCAGCCTCTCATATTGTACCTTGCTCGTACCCTGTTCTCTAGGTGTTTTTCCTACATTCCCAGTAAAGACACACATTGTGTGGTGTTGAGACAATGCTAATTGAAATGAGCGTGTTTATGGATGAATGCAACTGACTGGTAGATGGTAAAAGTTTTAGAAAAGCTTCAATCTAATTTTTACTGTTCCTAATTATTGGAATTGAATCTATTCAGTTTATTTGCATCCACTCTCTGTCATAGTTGTCACACAGAACATTTTGCACGGTGTGGAAATATTAAATATATATTTAATATATTTTAATATATTTATATTATTTGTATATTATATTAATATATATTTATATATTATATATTAATATATTTATATATTAATATATTTATATATTATATGTTTATATATTATATATTATATATTTATATACATTATATATTTATATTTATATATTTTATTTAGATATGTTATTTATATATTTTATTTATATATTATTTATATATTTTATCTCTCTCTATATTATATATTTATATGTTTATATATATTTTTATATATATTTATATATATATTGGTGGTACTGGGGTTCCTGGAAGCCCTTCTATCTCCGGGATAAGCTCCCAGACCTATTTTTTATACTTTTTAAATTTGGAAACAGGGTCTCTTAAACCAGCACAGCTGGTTTTGAACCTGCACAATCCTCCTGTCTCTGCCTCTCAAGCGCGAGGATTATAAGCGTGCGCCACCACGCCCGGCTATTAATAATATTTAATCAAATTAAATTGTAACATTAACTCTAGCAGCATATAGGTATTATAATTTTAAAATGGAATTAGAAATGTTACATCTTTTCTGACATATTTGGGTAGATTAGTAAGATTCTGTTATGATTTTTATTATATTAACACCTAAAAAGCTTCTTGAGCACTCAAGTATTGTAGAGTAACGAAACTAGAGTATCCATCAAATTGTGATCAGTTCTACCAAAACAAAAATACATTTTCTGCTTATATCTAAAACTCTATTGTAGATACAGTGCAAATAGATTTTTCTTGCAGTGTCCTGTGTGTTACTATATTATTATTATTTTGAAAATAATTTTAGCTTACTATACTTCAAAGGGAAAATTGTATATCACAATAAAAGAAAATATCTCAGAAGGAAATATTGTGAATTGTTTAGTTTCCAAGCCAATGGTCTTTTAATGTCTTAATTTTGTGTGTGTATGTGTGTGTTTTTGTGTGTGTGTGGTACTGGGGATGGAACCCAGGGCCATTCTACTTTTGGGCTATACTCCCAGAACTATTTTCTAATTTATTTGGAAACAGGGTCTCACTAGGTTGCTGAGAGTTTCACTAAGTAGCTAAGGCTGGCTTCAAACCTACAAGATCCTCCTGTCTCAGCCTCACAAGTGCTAGGATTACAAGTGTGTGCCATCACACCAGGCTTAATATTTTATTTTTAACTTTAGTTTCCTTCATGCAGTCTAGGCCATTTATTTTAATATATTCAGAAACAGTATAATTGTTAACTAATTTCATGTATTGTATACTATTTCTTAATCTGTCATTTTATGAGCAAAGATAAAGTTGGGGGTAAAGAGTTCAGGTGCATTTAGAAAATTTAATTTTTTGTTTAATTTAATTAGTTTAATTGAAATAACTAAATACATATGTTTAGATTATTTAAAAGTCCTGTATGAGAGCCAAATTAATAAAACAGCCTGAAGGACATTTGAGATTTTTATCCTTAAAAATTAATGGTTCTGAATATATTTCACTATGTTATCACAGAAAATTAAAATATAATAATTGTATATTCAGGAAAATACATTTCTACCCGTTTATAACCTTTTCTCTGCTTAGTTCTCCAGCTACCTTAGCCATCCATGGATGATCTGGCTGTGGGCTGGTGATGTCCTGGACTAGCCTCTCTCCTGTTATTACTCTGAGTTCAACTCATGTGGGATGCCTCTCAGACGTATCAAATGAAGTTGCTTATAAAGGGAATTATATAAAACAGGCCGTTAGTCCAAAGAAGAATCAGTGTACAGTGGAGAAAAAAATACGCAAATATACATGCACAGTGAAATGTAATTTAAAACAATGTTAAAAATACAACTAAGCCGGGCGTGGTGGCGCACACCTGTAATCCCAGCACTTGGGAGGCTGAGACAGGAGGATCGCACAGGTTCGAAGCCAGCCTCCCCTACTTAGTGAGGCTCTAAACAACTTAGTGAGATCCTGTTTCCAAATAAAGTATAAAATAGGCCTGGGAGTATAGCCTGGAGGTAGAAAAGCCCCTGGGTTCTACCCCCTGGTAACACACACACAAAAAAGTAATTAAAAAAATAAACAAATAAAAATAAAAATACACCTAAGTTGGGCGTGGTGGTGCACGCTTGTAATCCCAGCATTTGGGAGGCTGAGACTGGTGGATCGTGGTTCAAGGATAGCCTCAGCTACTTAGTGAGGCCCTCTGCAACTCAGTGAGACTCAGTTTCAAAATAATGAATAAAAAATAGGGCAGGGCCTGTAGCTCAGAGGTTGAATGCCCCTGGGTTCCATCTCCAGACTTGAAAAAAATAAAAGGTACACCTAACATGTCTCAAATACCAAGGTGCACCTAGCATGTATCAAACACCAACGCTAAAGGACTCTGTCTGATTCATGAGATTTGAGCCAGACTTTGAAAAATTGGCTGATTTCACTAGATGAAGAGAAAAATTCTATGGAGGGAAAAAAAAAACAAGTACAAAATATCAGTAACAAAAGTGTCAATAGCTATTGATTTTTTAATACTTTGCATTTACTCAGAATGATGTAATACCTGCAGCAGCCGAATCTCTTTTCCTGTTTAACAAGGGAGGAAGCTGAGTTATAGGAACATTGAGTGACGTGTTCAGAATCACATTGCATGTGCCTGTTCATTTACCCATTCATTTTTCAAGATTTATGGCCAGCACCATACTAACTGTGGAGGATGTGGTACCCTTCCAGGAGCTTCTTCCTTCTTAAAAGAGCAGGGTCTGGTGCTCTTCGGACACTAAAGATCCAGGCAAAATAGTCCTATCATCTACAGGGTGTGCGCAAGCTGAATTTGGGTCTAAAAGTTATACTGACTAGGGGTTAACACTGAAAAGATGTCTGTTGGGGGACAGAGTGCTGAGAGGCCAGTCAGGAGAGCCTGAGGTCACTCCCTCAATCCTCTGGCGAGTGAAGAACTGCAAGCTGTTCTCTGGATTTCATCTTTGGCCTTGTTACCCAGGCTAAGTTTAGCGTGTCTGTCTCCTTTCACTTTCCGGTTGCTTTTACTCTGACGGCTCAAGTCCTTAAGTTCTGAGCATCTTCTGCCCGATGAGCTCCTAGCCATGTACTCTGCCCAGAAGGACCTCCACCCTTGCTTGTGCATTGAGAAGACGTTGTGGCCCAGTATGCTTCTGCATGGGTTATGTGCTGTGCATGTCTGATGTGTATTGCTGGCATGGCTTAAAGAGTTCTTGGTCTTTCTGTAGGATATAAAAGTGCTGCAGGACTTAATAAGAGCCTAGAGATAAATTTTTCCATATATTGTCAAGTTATTTTTGACAAGGTTTCCACGAACATTTGGTGTTATCTTTAAGTCATCAAAAGCTTGGTATCAGACAAATTAAACTGTTATGTGAGATTATCATCGTTAATTTTGGATAAATTGCTATAATACTAGATGTCAACCACTAAGCCTAGCATGGGAAGGAGGGATGGGGAGGGAACGGGGTGGGGATTGGGTAGGGGCTAACTGGGCGATGTGTGCATGTATGTCTACACAAGTTTTTTGTTTTTTTTTTAATCCCATTATGATGTATGAATACAGTGCACCAATAAAAAACATTTTAAAAATGCTGCAGGACAACATAATGAACACTGTGCTTCCAAGCCTCAGGTCCTATGCATCCTTATTCACTGTGCTCCCTCGCTCTCTGCTCCTCAGTCCGACCCCTGTGAGCGTCAGCACAGATATCTGAACAGTGTTTGGCTTCGCCATGTTAAAGGTTTTGGTTTTGTTAGTAATCAGGCTCAACCAAATGTCTCAGATTAGATGTGTGCTATAAGCAGAGTTTCAGAAGATAGTAATGGAATCAGCATGAAAAACTGCTTAGAGACTGGAGAGGTGGGAGACAAAGTCTAAAGGCAAAAACTGAAGACATAATCTTAGGGAAAAAACTTTTTTTTAAATGTAAAATTGTATCAATAAGTATAGTTCTAGATACTTATAAATTTGGAAGAATATCTTTCTTCATTTATTTTTGGAATTCAAGTTTTCTTTAAAGCACTTTTAATTCACTTTTTCCAGAGGTAAACTTGTATATAAAAATCAAACTGGACACAGCATTTCCTTGCGAAGCAATAAATACCTGCTTTAAAATTTTGTCTCTGTCATCTCTAATTTGTATAAATGACTTTGAGTTAATTACCTTCAGAGCTGTGCTGATTGATTAATTACATGTAGCTAATACATATATAAATATTGACAATACTTAACAGAGTAAGACTTAAATCATGTTAATTTTCTCATAATTTTACCATGATTATGTTGCAATTATGAGAAGACTACTTACACAACTTTTATGGTTTTCATCTATCTTCTTAAAAAAAAAAAGCTTTTCTAAATTAAGAATAAACTGAGATGACAAGATTATAGGAAAGAAGTAAATAACCTGACCTGGAGGTAAATCTAATTTTAGTCCAGAAGGGTATAGTTTAGTACTGTAAAAATTATCAACTGGGTGATAGCATCGCATTAAAATACCTGTATACATAAGTGTAAGCTGCCAGTTCAAACTGTCTTCTTTATGACATGTCCATGCACACACTCTGAGGAACTGTGAGGTGTATTTCCTGAAAGGATTTTCAGAAAAGAATAATCAGATGAATATTTGCTACTTTATTACTCGTGAGATATTTTGAGGGTATTTGGTAGGAGACAGCAATGTCAAGATTTATGAACATGAAATTTGGCGAGAGGTTGTCCTGAGATTCTACTTCCACTACTTCTAGCCCTGGATTTGCATAAGCCCTGGGGCAGGTCACTGTCATTGGAAATCTCTAATTCTTTTCTTGACATTGATGTGTGGGCCAGAGACTCATCCTTAGCTCCTCTTTTTCCAAGCACACAACTCCAAGACCTGTTTTCTGGATGTAGGATGGATCTTAAATAATTATACTGGCACAGGTTAATAAACAATTTTAATAGACACTATACTTACCTATTTAATACCTATAAAATATCAACCTAATGTATTGGTCATAGTTTAATTTGAGTTGGTAGAGTGTCATTTGAACCAACAGTAGGGATAAAACAATAGTAGAAAATATTTTTTAGTTTTTTTTTTCCTTTGTTCCCAGGGTTCAATGGGTATTAACTAGCATTTGAGCAAATCAATTCCACCAAGAAGGCAGGTGTAGGTTATGGTCAGATATTCTAGTAATAAGAAATAGCCTATTTCCTTAAAAAGTGGAGCAGTGTCCTCACCAAAGAAGCTTGAAAAAAATCTTATGTCCTTGTTACTAGGTTTATATTGAACATATTGTTCTTATTTCCTTAGAAAGAGGTATCAGTATCTTATTATTATATAGGTAACAATTCATCTGAGCTTCTTTAAGGATACTAGTTTTGAGATAGAAACTTTAATAACTACTCACAATTTTAAGCTTGAAGATTTAATAAGGAATATTTTTCACACTGTGTTATAGTATCTACAAAAGGACCTCCCTAAAAGCTCATTTATTAATGTTTGGAGTTATATCATTGAGTTGGGAGGTATAATCCCAGAAATGAATAAATCCATTATGATGGGTTTACCTGGGTGTTAGTCTTGGCTGAAGAAGGTGAAACCTGGGGTGTAGCCTTGGAGATTTTATATATACACGACTCTTCCTCCAGCTCCCTGCCTTGCTTATATCCTCCATGATGTGAGCACAGCCCATGTGTTAGCCCTTTTTTTCCCCCTCCTGCTTCAATTCTCTTAGATCCATGGTCCCTGGCCTCACATGGACTAACCCTAAAACCGTAAGAAAATAAAATTTCATTAGGTTATTTGGCTAAATTTTTAGATTATAGCTGCAAGAATGCAGACAGAAACACACAGCATAAATGTGGCTTGTATTAATTTCAGCATATGAATGTGTGTTCATTGTTATGTGCTTGAGTAAAATGGAAGAAAAGGTTGTAGTGTTAAGCATGTTGGGATCCTTCAGGTCCATAGGGAAGAAAATGGGAAAGAATTCAAATTCAAGAGATGTTAAAATGATCACAGAAGAAACCAGTGCATGCCTTTGAAGGAACATTGGTTTACAAATTAAGGAGCCCACTGTTATAACAGCATCTGTCAATAGGCTGGGCTTCCTTGTCAGTGATAGGTCTGGGATTACAATTTTCTTCTCTAAATACTAAAAACAAGTGTGTGTGTGTGTGTGTGTGTGTGTGTGCACGCGCGTGCACACAACGGTTCTCCAGCAATCCTATCGCCCATTCCTTCATAATCCAGAGTAGTAAAACTGAAGTTAACATTTTCCTATCTTTAGAAAGTCAACAGTGTAACTGAATAGATAAACAAGAAATGGTCACTTCAAATATTGAGAGACAGTCATAATACTGAAAGTAAAGAAGGCTCCATGTTTAGGTCACTTTATTGAAGACATACCCTTTCCTAGATCCACTCCGGCCCCCTCCTTCATGGTTCCGGCAGTTCCCTGTCTAGATGCCACATGATAACTCATGCTGTAATATAAAAAGTGGTAGCATGCTGGTGTATAGTTCTCTAGAGGATTTTATCAGATGTACAATCTTAGAGTATGAACCCATAATAATGAAATTTATATATTCCTAGCTTACAAGATTAGTGGAGAATTTAAAATATACTTAAAGTTAGATATGAGATATTATTCTCCCTTTACAAGTAGTAGCAATTTAGACACTAATTCTCTAACTTCTAATTTGGTTCTTTAGGTTAGGAGACAAGTAGATTGATTTAAATGGATTCCCACTATTTATAGAATCCAATACTAAGTGTTGTGGTATCCAGAAACATTTGGAGCTGTTTACCCTGCGTACTAAGATGGATGAAATAATCTATTCAATAATTTTTATATCTTCTGTTTAGTTCTTTAGTTAATGTCACCTAACCAGTATTTATATATTCCTAAAGAGAAATAAATCGAATTGCTAGAGAAATATTGACAATTTCTAGGCTTTAAGAAAGTTGGAAACACAGAGTTTGAAATATTAAAATATTTTGTTAGGGATTTCAATTGAAAAGACTTGGAAGTGATTCAATAAACCATAAAACAAAAATAAAGCAAGCTCCCTTCTTCCTGACCATCCTACACCTCCAAAATGATTGTAGAAAATAGTCCTTCTCTGCCTTGTTGTCATAATCTCTATCATGTTGTCATCAAGCCATTGATTTTTACTTTTTACATACATTAATAAACTGTCTTTTTCTCTTTTTGACTTTATTTACCCTGATAAAACCTTAGCAAAGCAGGGCATGGTGGTGCATGCCTTTAATCCCAGTACTTAGGAAGCTGAGACAGAAGGATCTCAGACACGAAGCCAGCTGCAGCAACTTAGTGAGGCTGTCAAGAACTTAGTAAGACCCTGTTTTTAAATAAAAATAATGTAAGGCTGAAAGTGTTGTTAAGAGTTAGAATAACCCTGTGTTCAATTCCTAACAACATACACACACACACACACACACACACACACACACACACACACACACACACACACAATTTCAGTGAGATTATAATGCTGCGTCTAAGTAGTACATACTTTTACATTTTTTATTGTGTGTGTTTAATGTTGACTCTGATTTTTTTGTGAGTTTTTTTTTTTTTTTTTGGTGGTACTGGGGTTCCTGGAAGCCCTTCTACTTCTGGACTACACTCTCAGACCTATTTTTTTTATATATTTTTATTTGGAAACAGGGTCTCTTAAGCCAGCGAGGCTGGCTTCGAACCTGCGCGATCCTCCTGTCTCCGCCTCCCAAGCGCGGGGATTACAAGCGTGCGCCACTACGCCCGGCGACTCAGATTTTTTTAAAGCACACCAAAGCATAACAAGTATTGTGAACTTCAATTTCTGTGACTTTATGCAGTTTTAAGTACTTAAGCATGTACTGATTTGTTTTCTTATTAATCCATTACTAAAAACAGGTTGCATTTTCTAAAATGGAGTTAGTGGATTGTTCTGACTTTAAATATCATCAATCCTTGGGTGGCCCTCACTTCTTCGCAGCTGGAACAGCCTAGTTCAGTAAGGCAAATGGGGTCACTTTGTTTGGTCTCTGGAGCATATTAATGAGGTCAAGGTCACATATTCAATTCCACTTCAATTAGCTTTGCCACATTACTTAGCCATGGGCTGAATGTTTAACTACAGGCTTCTAACCAACATATAAATGCATGCAGGGGATACAGGAAAAAATGAGAAAATGTGGATGGATCTTTAAAAACTTAGCACAAATTAGGAAAACAACTCACAAGACAGCAGCTAGGAAAGGCTGAGAAGCAGGGAATGGGCTGACTGATACACACTTGTCTTATAAACTCATCAACCTGTTAGCAAAGGTGGGAGTCTAGTGCACAAGGTGAGGTGGTGTTCATGTCCTCCTTCAGGAGGATTATTTTCCTAGGTACAACAAATGCTATTGACAGAGAACATTTTGCTCTCAGCTCCTTTGCAGATCTCTTGAACCAAAATGAGCATCCATATCAATCCTCAGGCAGACCAGATCCAACGGGGGTTCCTCTAGGAGAGGGAGGTATAGAGGCTTGGCCACCTTGGTCTAGCTCTGGGCAATTCAGAAAGTAGTTTTTTTTCTAGCTCCTGAGATCTTAGTGGGGTCAACTGGAGTTGTGGTTGGGCTGAACAATCACTCAGTTGCTCCCTCTGCCCAATTTTGCTTCTATTTCCTGCCTCCTAAAGGGAGGATCACGAGGTTGTCTCGAAACAAACATCCTATTCATGAAACTGCCTCCTGGGAAACCACCCTACCGCAGACAGTTGTTATTCAACAACAGGACTGACTCCATAATTTGAAGGTCTCATCACAGAGCAAAAACACAAGACAGTTTCTGCAACACTACAAACACTTGCAAAATGGTAACAGAGAGCATTAAACTGGCTATGGAAGATAGTAAGTACAGACTCAGCATGGTAACACAGATTGCAAGGTCAAGGAGCTAGCCCTCCTTCACTAGAAATCATTATTCTCATCAAGATCTCAGAGACCACAAAATAATGTTTTTGATGGTCCAAGAAGATATAAGACAAAGATTATAAAAATACAAAGAAAGTGATGGACACTGTTGGAATTATGAAAGTAGATTCCTGGCCATAAAGATTTGACCATAGGCATTTTATTAGATAACCAGCAAGAATCGTGATTTTGTTAACTTCTGCACAATATAAGCCAGCTGTAGCTAGAGCTATAAATATATGGAAAGGAAAGCACAGTTCCTACTTTATTTAATTTTTATTGGTGTATAATAGTCATACATTTTAATGGGGTACAAGATGGTAGAGGCACACATGCACACATCACTCATTTAGCCCTTCCTTCCCAATTCCCATCCCATTCCCTCTGGCTTTAAATTTTGAACTTTGAACATCTGTATAACCAAAGACAGTGGAATCTCTTAAACTCCCCAGAATATTCTGATCTTATGAGGCAGCATGATTGTAATGGGTTGGATGCATACAGTTCCCTGTCCTTCTTGGAAATGAGGGAGGAATGTGGAAGGAGGCGCGGTTGCTGGGGGTGTTCCTCTTCCCCTGGCTGTCTCTCTGCTTCAGGCCTCCGCAAAGTGAGAGCAGATCTTTGCTCTCTCTTGCTGTGGTGCTCTGAGCTCTGTCGATCTTGCCTGACTTGAACTGAACCTCTAACTCTCCAAACACTGTGAGCAAATGCATCTTTCTGCTTGGAATTTGTGTGGATAGTCATCTTGATAGCCATGTGTAGCTAGCAGGAGAATGTTGAAAGAGACAATGATGGTCACTAATGAATGTAGCCAGGGTCCTGAGGCTTTTGCAGGTCTATCCCCTTCTTTTCTATCCATTCTCTTACCACCAATATAGAATTCTAAGCATATGTTCTATGCTTTTCTTTTCAATGTAGCCATACACAGATATCTACTCTCTTTCTACCCTTTCCATATACAAATAGAACATTTTATATAAAATTACCCCAGCCTAGGTGTTGAAAGGTATAAGTACAGTGTTTTAACTAAAAAGCTGTTTTCTAAGAAAATAAAAATAAAGAGCAATAATGGAAAGGAGGTAATATTTCATAGTGGGAAGACATTCGTAGCGGAAAGAGATTTTCACAGATTACACTTGAAGCTGAGTTAGTAAAGATGTCAAATGTAGAATTGCAGGCCTGTTGCTGTTATTTAAAAGAATAGTACTGTCAAGGAGATCAGACCTGGCAGCTTTTTCAGGGCAGTCTAATTTACATCTACTGCATCACAATTCTATCTGTTGTGAGGGAAAACATAGATGATCACCCTGTGAACAAGCTGAGCTTGCCTTTGAATCATAGACGAGCTTCAGAGTCGCTCATTGCATATATATATATATGCATATATATATATATATATATATATATATATATATATATATATATTGCATATATATATATACCGCGTGGTTGGACTACAGCCTACAAACTGAAGTGTCGTGAGATTTAACATGTTTAAGAAAATAACCTGATTGGAGAAAGATTGTGAACAAATACATCATGGAATTAATTAGGATGATTCATAAATTAAAATATTTTTAATAATTCTCCCCCAAACAATTGAAAACTGAGAATAAATGAATGTGTAGGAGTGATAATGTATTTACTTCTCTTGAGTGCAAAGAGGCAGATCAACTATGCATCATCATTTCTCAGGTGTTGTTTGTGGGAGACATAGGTGCATGTCTGGGACAAATGGGCTTCAGGAGCAAGAGCGCCCCAGTTTGTAGGGAGAGGGAAGTCACTCTTCACTCCTCTGCACCTCTCTCCCAGACCGAACTACTTTGAGTTAATTGGACAGAGAGGTGGCACTAAGTGCTAAATCACAAAGCAAATATGCACAGCTGAGCATTCCTTCTCTGAGTCTAGATCCTCTTGCCATCCCTATGACATTCAGACTCCTGGCTGTTATTTTCCAGCAGATTTTGAAATAATCTCTTCAGATGAGTTAGAAAAAATGTTTTCAATATCGTCACCATATTCTTAACAAAGGGTGGTGAAAAAAATTGTCTGGCAATCAATAAAACTTCATAGGGAGAGCTTCTCCAAAGCACTTTTGCTTTTTTTTTTAAATCATGATTCGTAAGCTGAAAAAATATGTCTTTTTCTTTACTTTTCCTAAAACTTATTTTCCTAAAGTTCTTTATGATTGTCATTTTCCTCATACACCAACCTAATATGATTTAATACATACCACATTCCTTTGATATTTAACAACCTTTCATTAAGGTTATTATTTCACAGGCTTATATAATATACAATGTAAAAAACACATATGTATGTAGAATGTCTCAAGGGGTATTGAGTATTAACTGTCAGATAAATTTACCAATATGAGGACCTGTAAATTATGTGAGAAAACTGTGTGCTGTCTCATCAAATTTAAGCATTTATAATGAAACTGTATATGTCAAGACAATAACACATCAGGTAACTCAGCATAGAGCACCAGTTAGGATACGACAAAGGAGAATGAGATATCCAAGGAAAAGGGAGAAAACAAAACAGAGGAACCATGAGGGAAGATCGTGATGGCTCTGCTTCCAAATATGCAAGGCCGCTGGGTGTGGTGGTGCACACTTGCAATCCCAGCATTTGGGAGGCTGAAACAGGAGGATCGTGGTTTGAGGACAGCCTCAGCTACTACTTAGTGAGTCCCTTTGCAACTCAGTGAGAAACCGTTTCCAAATGAAGAATAAGGCTGGCGGTGTACCACAGAGGTAGAATGCCCTGGGATTCCATCCCCAGTACCACAAAACAAAAACAAAAACAAAATGTGCAAGGCAGAATGGTCCTTTGTTATTAGCCACTTTTCTGAATATGTAAAGGATGATGGAGTTTTTTTAACCAATGAGGTTTTTGGTGGCACAGGTAAGTCTAACATTATATGTCCTCCATTTTTTTGGAGGGGGTCCAGGAACTTGAACCAAGGAACATTCTATCTCTGAGCTACAGCATTTCCCTTTTTATTTTTTATTTTGAAACAACGTCTTGCTAAGTCACTGAGGTAGGCCTCCAACCTGATATCCTCCTGTCTCAATCTCACAAGTATTCTCTTTTGTTTAATATGAGTCACTGAATGGTACAGAACATATTGGAGACCTTCTGAGTTTAAGAGAAATCGCATGGACTCTTTTTGGGCAAAAATAGTTTTCTACAAAACTATTGGAAACATTTAACATAAGAACAAGTCCATATGTTTTAAGGTCACAGAGATCAGGTATTTATATAAAAGAAATTTCTAAAGAGAAATGCAGACATATTAGCAAAACTGTAGTAATGTTATGATCTAGGAGTTGAACTCTGAGAATAATCCGCCCAATGGAATCTAAAAGGCCATGGTAGCAAAATTCTAGGTACGGGGCCCTCATTAATAATCCCAAGACTCTCAAGATGGGAAGCTGACTGTGTTAGTCAAGGTTCACCTGAGTAATAAAATTCATAGGCTGTGTATATGGTAAAGGAGGATTTATCAAATCAGCTTGCAGTCCAGAGCACTGGAGTCCCAAGTAGCCACCTGTGTATGGAAAACAAGAGGAACTATTGGCTTGTAGATTGAAAGCTGAAGTCACAGAATAGGAGTGACCAAGAATACAGTCCCAGGCCAAGATGGAAAGTTCATAAAATTCTCCAGAAAAATGATGGTAAAAGTCAAGTTCAAAGAGCATAAGGCTGATATCCCAGGCAGAACAGACATACTTTTCTCTGGAAGAACCATATATGCCTTCACATATCATTCTTTTTATCCCTGTGCTGCATTTATCAGAAGAGTGTTACACACATTCAGGACAGGGATTCCCCTTCATACTGTCTTTTTGTAAGCCAATCATGTCATCAACCATCCCAAATCACATCATCTTAGGTGTTTCATAGTCCAGTTGTGTTTATAATCCAGATAAGCCATCACGCAGATTTTCTTGGTGATGTCACCCAGTCTTGTCACCTCAGTGCACCTCCTGAGCATTTCGGCACACCTAGTAACTCTGGCTGCACTTGTCCAAGGTGAACGCAAGCCATTGCTGGTCTATAGCTTTAAGGTCATTCCTAATCTCAAAATCAACAAGCATACATAAACAGGCTTCAGTGTCCTAGGCTTTGCAGATCTTGGGGACACGAGCCATCTGCCAGGGCATTAGGAGACTCAGGATGTATCTAAGGTAAATAAGGTTTATTCTTAACCACTTTGAATGAGATGATAGTGAGGAAAATTAGATAAGAAATTTTGGACCATCAAGGCAAGACATTGATGAAAATGAGAAATGTTAGAAAACTTGATAATTTTTGTCAGTGTGTGCAAGGTAATGAGATACAGCTCAATTTGGAATTAAGTACAGGAGAGCAGTCATGAGACGAGATAAAGGTTTAGTATCCACGTTTCCCTACATTTTCATAAAGCTGAAAAGTGAGGCAAAGATGGTCAATAGAATAAAAGAATAAAGATAGTATCTAATAACACAAAGTGGAGTCTGGTGTGGTGGCTCACGCTTGTAATCCCAGCATTCGGGAGGCTGAGACCTGGAGGATCGCGGTTCATGGACAGCCTCAGATACTTAGTGAGGTCCTCTGCAACTCATTGAGACCCAGTTTCAAAATAAAGAATAAAAAAATAGGGAGGGGATGTAGCTCGGAGGTAGAATGCCCCTGAGTTCCATCCCCAGACCCATATAATAAATAATAATAATAATAATAATAATAACAACAACAACAACAACAACAACACAAAATGGTGAGCCATAGCTGGTGAATTTTATATTGAGATGGATAATTTATCCTGATAGCCTTTAAATAAAAAAGTGATCAAAGCAGGGCATGATGGCGCATGCTTGTAATCCCAGCATTCGGGAGGCTGAGACCAGAGAATCATGGTTTGTGGATAGCCTCAGCTACTTAGTAATGCCCTTTGCAACTCAGTGAGACCCGGGTTCAGAAAAAAAAAAAATAGGCCTGGGGGTATAGTTCAGAGGTAGAATGCCCCTGGCTTCCATGACCAGTACTGGGAAAAAAAAAAAAAAAAGTGAGCTCAAGGAAAGGTCATTCCTAATCTCAAAATAAGGCTGATGCTTTAGATTTGGACTGATTATTCACTTTATTTGTGGTACTGGGACTGAAACCAGGATCATTCTACCTATGAGCTATACTCCTAGTCCTATGTATTGTATTTTAACACATCCCTAGGTTAATGAGAGTCTCACTGCATGCCGAGGCTGTTCTCGAACCTGCAATCTTCCTGTCTAAGCTTTCCAGGTACTGGGATTATAGATGAGCACAACCATACCTGGGCCTAATTACTTTCTCCTTGAGTTTCTCAAATATCCTAATATGCCTGGGTCTACCAGTAAGCTATCCTCTTTGTCTACCTATTGCGCCGATAGCCTTGTAACCAGGTACCAGATCAGGTACCTAAGAAGGTTTCATAAGTATTGGCTTCATGAAGTCAACTGTAGGTGCCCAAGTGTCTAGTTGATGGGATTTAAAGAGCATCCTTCTTAAGCATGACATTCCAGGCAAGACCTTGGTTGCATAACCCATGTTTCTAATTATGTTCCTTTAACAAGGACATGCAAATAACCATATTACATAATGTGAATGTATGCATGTAAGTATATTGCTATGAAAATAAGAACATTTAAGAGCTTCAGAATTCTGAAAAAGTTAGTCAGGCAGGGAGCAAAAATATTTCAAGATATTTTATTTAAATTTATAAAAGTAGAGTCTCTAGAATTGTTACAAGTGATAGAAAACATAAGGAGAATGATGTTCCTTCTGTAGCCTAAAAATAGAAAATCAGAACATCAGTAATACTACAAACAATCCCATAACCATCCGTTTTCAGTTCCTCAGTCCTACATTATTCATGCGTGTTAAACTTCAACACGAGTGGACAATCTCATGACTCTGTGTATTTTTCCAATAGAATGTTGAACGTGCTCAACAATTTGATTCTACTGGCAGTCTCAAAGTTACTTAAATGGTACCATGTACCTGTCCCCAAGCATACCTATAATAGTGCTTCTGGTTCATGGTTCTCTGAGAGTGTCCTCCTTTGCATCCTGGACAATAGCTGAGTACAGGAACTTTCAGGGAAGCCTCGAAGAAAACACAAATTATCTTCAAATGACCAAAGACATCAAATGGCTATGATTAATTTCTTCTTGATAAATTTCAAAAGTGCAAGATCTGATGAAATTCTGTTATAAGAATAATTTTCTGAGTAATAAATAAAATTGTTTCTTAATGTGGCTTTCAAAACAGGAAAATGAACTCAATTACAAAGGATTTTTTTTGTGTGTGTGTGTGGTACTGGGATTTCTGGAAGCCCTTCTACCTCTGAGCTACACTCCTAGACCTATTTTATACTTTTTTATTTTTGGAAACAGGGTCTCTTAAGCCAGTGCGGCTGACTTCGAACCCGCACGATCCTCCTGTCTCTGCCTCCCAAGTGCCGGAATTACAAGTGTGCACCACCACCCCAGCTCCAAAGGATTTTATCACCATAAAATGTTTCTAGACATGATTGACTCTATTTTCAAAAAGAGAAGTTATTGTTACTAACTTACAAAAATAGGTAACATAGATTTTACATAAAAACATTTAGATTTTATGTAATCTTGAGACATAATGCAACAAGAATATGTCAAGAGTTTAGTTAGCATATACTAAGATGATCAACTAAGAATATTATGTAAGTCTAGGGTTCATCCTGAATAGGGGAGCATTGCTAAAATTCCATATGTGAGTGACTGAAATCGTTAATGGAAAGCCATGAGCTTTGAAGCAGAAACCAACATCTTAGGAAACATTAGATTTAAATCAAAGAAATAAAATTGTTATCAAAACAATACTCTGAAAATGATAGGAATGATAACTGAAAACTCTCAAATGCTGGTGTCTTCTCAGGCAAAGCAGCATCATAACTCTGACAAACAGAAATTATTACAGACAATGTGGGTTTTGGAAAATCCCTGAGAAATCTGATATACCATATGAATTCTGTAAGTTGGTATTTGGTAATATTTTACCTTACTTATTTGATATATGGAAGGCTAAGCTTCTGTTCTACTTTTACCATGATTCCAATGTGCTTACTAATGATAAGATATCCAATAAACTTAACCATGTCCAGCACTTTTCTTTTAATAAGTTGAAAGGATGAATTCTTTATGATTCCCTAGGAGCCATTTGGGAAATCTCAATCTCAAAGACAATTT
The DNA here is from genome assembly GCF_963383645.1 of Muscardinus avellanarius. Taxonomy (NCBI): domain Eukaryota; kingdom Metazoa; phylum Chordata; class Mammalia; order Rodentia; family Gliridae; genus Muscardinus; species Muscardinus avellanarius. The sequence continues at coordinate 5,387,172 of NC_137803.1, forward strand.
TGCTAGGAAAAAAAAATATTAGTTTCTGAAAGGCAAAATTTCAAAAAGCTGTCAGGAGACTTAAATACATGAATAAGAAAGGATAGCACATTACTGATAAACTACAATTATTTATCTATGTGACCAAAGTACAAAAAACTTTCAAAGGTAAGAACATGATTGTAGAGAGCCTTACTTCCTTAATAAGAAAATTTTATTTTCAAGAAACAAGGTCATAAACAGTCATTATAAAACATATAAGTTATTATGGTGAGATAGAATCTTTGCTATCCAACCAGATTATATAGAAGGTTAAGAATAATCTTTTAGAGCTCCTTCTACTTCTACCTCCTCGTCCTCCTCGTCGTCCTCCTCGTCGTTCTCGTCGTCGTCCCGTCCTCCTCCTCCTCCTCCTCCTCCTCCTCCTCCTCCTCCTCCTCCTCCTCCTCCTCCTCCTCGTTCTCCTCCTCCTCCTCCTCCTCCTCCTCGTTCTCCTCCTCCTCCTCCTCCTCCCCCTCCTCCTCCTCCTCCTCGTTCTCCTCCTCCTCCTCCTCCTCCTCCTCGTCCTCGTCCTCGTCCTCCTCCTCCTCCTCCTCCTCCTTCTTCTTCTTGCAGTATTAAGGATTGAACACTGAACCTAGGGGCATTCTACTGCAAATCTACACCCCTAGCCCAATTTTTTATTATTTTAGTTTGAAAACAGGGCCTCATTAAGCAGCTGAGGCTGACCATGAACATGCAATCCTCCTTTCTCAACTTCCCAAGTACTGGGATTACAAGTGTGAGACACCACACCTGGTTTTCTAGCTTCTTTTTAAAGGACCAGTATTTTGAGAAAACTTCACTAACGCAAATAAAATAAAATTGTAATTTTGCATAAGTAAAATATTTGATATTCAAACCCTTCTTGAAAATCTTTACATAAAATCATGAAACTTGTGCCATGATCAACCATAGTAGACTATGATAGACCAATTTCTCTTACTGAGGTCATCTATAGCTTCTTTTATACATTCAGGGTGTGTCTTATCCTTTTCTTTTTTCTTCTTCTTCTTCCTGGGAAAAGCTATTTTTACTTTAGGACAAAATATCTTTTTATTGAATAACAAAAACTCATTTGTCATATCTTGCATAGAGAAGGTTTTACCTAACCTTCTGCCACTATTCCTATTATTTGAGACTTATTCACATATGTCAATTATAAATTTTCAGCATAGTAATTTCTTCTTCATGGATGAAGCTAACAGATTACTAATTCTAAACTATCTGTGACATATACCAGCATTCTGTTGGAGGCTAGAAAAGCTTAAGAATACATATTTCATATTTTATAGGCATAAATATCTTTCAGTACAACTTCTCAAAGTGAAAAAACTGAATAGCATATGGACAGATACAAATAAGCATGCTTCTATAGATCATATAAAATGAACTGCAAAATGTGTCTATAGTAAAATTTCGCTTAATAATTGTTTTAATATTTTATCATTCTTATCATCTTAATATAATCTAGGTTGTCTAACAAATATTCATTAGTTAGCTAAATTTATTATCATTCCAAAGCTTTGGTTACCTAAAAACACAGGAAAGTATCTTCAAGCTGACATACTACAAAATATAATCACTGCAGAATGAAGTTTGTCAGAATATTATTCTTATACACCATATACATTTGTGATTTTAACAATCTTAAATGTTTAGTGGAACTAATAGTAATCCCTTTAATCAGTATACCTCTATAAGATTAAGAAGAACATACTCAAGAATAAAAATGTCAAATTATATTTAATGTTGATAAATCAGAGAACACGTAGATTTTTATTAAACTGCATTGTTCATTTCCTTTTTCTCATATTAATTGGTGCAATGTAATCATACATCTTAAGGGATGCAGGATGGTAAAGGTGTACATACATCACTCATTTAGCCCTTCCGCAATTCCCACCCCATTTCCCCGCCTCCCTCTTTCTCATGTTTGGCTTTGATGTGTTTGTGAAGGTCCATCCTGCACATTAGGGAGTTGCCCTCTTCCTCTCTGGTCCTCCTCACTTAGGTTTTCTTATTTGCTCATCTATGGTTTCTCCTTCGTCTAGAGTTCCTTCTATGACACTTTTTCTCCCTAGTTTCAGATTATATCAACTAGAACTCTCAAGATAGGAGTTTTTTGAAAGTGAATGGAAGCAGTTAAAGTGCTTAAAGTTTCTTTTTAATTTCTGGGAATTTATCAATATGATATTTACATATCTAAGTTGATAATACCATTTAGGAACACAGTGCATACACACCAAAGGAGGCACACGTTTTTCTTAATTTCAGAAAAGTAAACATATAAAGATACACAGAGAGAGAAAACTCATACTTTAATTCAGAAATATTATCCATGAATTAAACATATAAACAAAATTAATTCTTCCAAGTCAAATAGTTATTTATTTCCCAGTAGGTATTGGTGTCTAATTTGTTTGGTTTTAAAATAAACAAAATAGGGTAAATCGAACAAAGAAGAGTATCGTGTTTCATTCCACAGAGAAAAAAATACCAGACACCCATCTCTCCATCCTTCCATCCATTTATCACAATGAAGGTTCAATATTCAGTTCAAAAAGGCAAAAGTTTCCAGCATTCATAATTAAGGAAATTCTCAAGATGAATATAAATCGTCACCTTCCCAGGACACCAATGAGCAGATATCCAGAACACACGCCAGTTGTCAGGTGTGCCAACACGGATGGAGAAGGAAGGTCCCAAACCCTCATCACTTGGGGACAACAAATGTGTCCAAAGTTTGGGTGCAGCCCTAGTCATGTCATGGCAACAAATGATAAAAGGGTTAAGGGGGTGCTTTTATTCAGGCTATTGTAATAGTTATTCTTTCATGAAACCATTTCAAAGTAAAAGGAGAACATTTCAAATTTTACAAAAGAAGGAATTAATGGAAGAATAGCCATGGTAGGTCTCCTAGGACTGTGCAAGGTCAGGATGCTGTTTTACTATTAGTAACTTTTCCACAAAGAAAAAAATGAAGAATTTCAGAAGAAGAAAATACTTAAGTTTGGTTATTTTCCAGAAATATAGGACTTGGGAAAATTTTAACATTATTTGGCATAAGAGTGTTAAAAACAATGAAAATAAAATTTCAATATTTTTGGCACTGGAAATTAAATCCAAGTCCATTTTAACATCACAAATTATATTTTGCTGGACATGGTGGCACACACCTCTAACCCCAGTACTTGGGAGACTGACACAGGAGAATTGTAGGTTCAAAACAGTCTCAACAACTTAGCAAGACCCTGTTTCCAATTTCAAAAAAATAAAATAGGGTTGCTCTCCTGGTTACTTTTCATAAATAAATATAAAAGCACAAAGCAAGATACTTAGTAGATACATGATACAGTAAAAACTTGTATTTCAGTGGTCTATAAAAAATCTCAACCAGTCTGCATCCTCCAAACCACATTTAAAGCAATTTTATTTGATCTCAGTGGATTCTTAAAGCAACAATCAATGCTTACCTGTTTTACAAGTGTAGTCAAAACAGCAAGGGCCAGGCTACTAGCCACACATTTCACTCATGGCAGGAGAAATAGCCTTCCATTGCATATCATAGCTAGATTAATCGGAATGGAGTCACTGTTAGGAAAACATCTTTAAACCCAGTGCAGGTCTATTTATTGAAGCATCTTATATTAGCTTGGTGAATGTACATTTTAACCATCAAGAAAAATTACTCAACTCTACAAAAAAGAATGAATTTAATAACACACATTAAACATGCAGTCATTTGTCAATGTCACAAATCACTTTACATTTAACTTCATGTTAAACCAGTGATTTGTTTTCTCAGTTGACAACCTAGAATTTTACCCAGGCTGCATTGTAATGTTAATCATTAATGTGGATGTGGTATATGAATATGTTACTTTTTAAAAATAAATCTTCAGCATTCTCAAATCAATCCTGCAGCTCTCATTAGTAATGAGCCCTGTGTAACGTATCTTTCCCATTTTTATAAAATTTGTTCTGGGATGAAGTCCTGATGCACATTAAAAACAATTAAGGCTAATTTTTGTGAGCCTGGTGCATTTGATAAAATAAGAGAACATATTTGAGAATTAATAACTATACCTTCTTGTGAGCTTTTGATCCATCCTCATACCTATTTGCTCACTTTAAATTACACTCAGGTATGGTAGCACACTGGTGATTAGAAGGCTGAGACAGGAGGATGGCAGGTTCCAGGTCAGTCTCAGCATCTTAGGGAGATCTTGCTTCAAAGTAAAAAAAAAAAAAAAATAGAATTAAACTAGTGGTGTAAGCCAGAGATAGAATGTTCCTGGGTTCAATTTCTAATAATACTAACTAAATAATGAATAAATAAATAAATATTGATAAATAATATATGTGAAGCCAGGTGTTGTAGTGCACACGACTTACTGCTTCCTAAATACTGTAATCCCAGTACTGAGGAAGCTGAGAATAAAGGACTTAAGGTTCAAGGACTGGATCGACAATGGAGTGAGCCTCTCAGCAACTTAGTGAGACCATGTTTCCAAACAAAAATAAAAAACAGCTTGAGTTATAGCTCAGTGGTCGAATGTCCCTGGGTCCAATCCTCAGAACCTCCCTACCCACACTCAAAATATATGTGCATGTAAATTATACAATTATTTAAATGTCTTTCTTTGCTTTTTCAAAATGTTTTATTGTTGTAGTCATATATCTTAATGGGGTACAAGATGGTAGAGGCATACATGCACATATCATTCATTTAGCTCTTCCCCAATTCCCACCCCATTCCTCCCCTTCGCTCCTTCTCATGTTTGGCTTAGTGATTGACTTTGATATATATGTGAATGTATATTATATACATTCAGGAATTTCCCTCTTGCCCCACGGATATTTAATGTATTTAAATAAATTTGTATTTAAATACAAATTTATGTATGGGAAATAAAAACAGTATTTTCATGTGTCTGAATCTCGTTGCTCATGTCGCTAAGGTCAAGGCTGTGTTCTGCCTGGAAAGGTGACTGGCAGTCCGCTCAGGTAGAGATGCCCACCTGGCAGTCAGCTGTGCAGCAAGTGGAGAACTGTAACCAAGGCTATAAAATTATGTAACAGTGAAAACATGGTCCTGGAGGCCTTTTGCAAAACCGCTGGACAGAGAGTAACAAAAGAAATACTATCTCAACAAATAATTTCCAAACACCTCCCTAGGCTGGAGGGAAACACCCTTTCAGAAGACATTTTGTATATTAATAGCATGCACCACAGGGCTCTGAAAAATAAGTCAATACATGAATTTGAAAGGCAACCTAGCATAACAATGAATCTGAGTTTCTACCTCCAGAGTCAACAACCTGGGATTTAGGAGGCTTTCTAGGAAATGGATGAGCAACACGGGAAAGAACATGTGGGACACATGTGTCCCTGGACCCCTGCAGGAGCCCTGCTCAGGCAGGCGATTTCCCACACTGTGGACAAGGGAAGACCAACCAAGAGACCCTCTGCTCTCTACTGCCATTCAATCTTTCGTGCTCTGACCTCAGGCATCTGCTCCTGACCCCATCATCACTCAGTGTGAGGTTATTGCAAATAAGTATAGTTCAGGCGAAGGCTTCCATCACCAGGAAGTGCCAAGGGTAAGGAGAAAAATCTCTATTAAGATACACTGGAGGAATGGCCATGTGTCGGGTATTGGGAAAGGCACACACACACTTCAATTTAACCACATTTTAATAAAGTCACTGTAATGTGAAACCCTCTAGACCAGGTACTATGAGCCTAGAAAGAGAAAAAGAAGAAACTTAAAGAAAAAAAAATTTTTTTTACTTGTTTACACTTTTTTTTTTTTTTTTTGGCAGCGGGGATTGAACCCAGAGACATTCTACATCTGAGCTATATCCCTAGCCCTTTTTATTTTTGAAACAGGGTCTTGTTAAGTTACTGAAGGTCTCACTAAGTTGTAGAAGCTGACCTTGAAGGGAAGAACCCTTTTTAAGAAGCTTGGTATGGGGAGGGGGGTGTAGTAGCAGCTCACTCCTCTAATTCTAGTACTTGGGAGACTGAGTCAGGAGAATGGCAGGTTCACATCTAGCTTCAGCAACTTAGTAAGACCCTCTAAAACTTATCGAGAACCTGTTTCAAAACAAAACAAAACAAAATAAAACATGGCTGGGGGTGTAGCTCCGAGGCAAAATACTCCTGGGTAATAATTATTATTATTTACTATTTATTATTATTATTATTATTATTATTATTATTATTATTATTATTTGTTTGTGTGTGGCACAGGGATGGAACCCAGGAGCAATCTATCTTGGAGCTACACCCCCAGCACTATTTTTTTATTCTTTAATTTTGAAACGGTATCAGTAACTTGTAGAGGGTCTTACTAAGTAGGTGAGGCTATTCATGAACTGGGGTCTTCCAGTGTCATCCTCCTAAATGTTAGGATTACAAGCATATGCCATCATGCCCGGCTCCCCTGGGTACTTTAGGTACAAAAAATAAATAAATAAAAGGAAGAGATGAAGGAAGGAAGGAAGGAAGGAAGGAAGGAAGGAAGGAAGGAAGGAAGGAGAGAGTTTGTTATGAATCATCAAGGCATGGTGGTGAACTCCTCTAGTCCAAGTATTTCGTAGACTAAGACAGAAGGCTGCAGGTTTGAGGCCACCCTCAGTAATGTAAGGAGACCGTCAGTAATTTAGTGAGACCCAGTTTTACAATAAAAAAAAAAAATGCAAGGGTGGAGCTGGGAGTTAGAATGCCTCTGTTTTCAATAGCCAGTGCCAAAACAAGAAGTAGAAGCATGAGAGGGAAAGGAGGAGGAAGTGGAGGCCAAGTGATGCCCCTTACTTCTGTATGTTGAAGTTTTATACTTCTGAACCATATTTGGAAGGAGGGTCATCATACTTGCAGTTGGTTAAGTTCAAGCAGTTCTCTTGTAGGGAGGCTCCTAATCCAACAGGTTTGATGTCTTTAGAGAAAAGGAAGATTTGTACACAGACATCATGTAGGCAGAATCCATGTGAAGCTGCGGGCAGAAACGGAGGTGTGACTCCATGAACCAAGGAACACCAAGGACGTCAGCAGCTGCCAGAGTCTAAGCGTGTGGCTTGGCGCAGATCTCCACACGGCCCTCAAAGGCACCTATATTGTGGATTTCCATTCTCCAGCACAGAGAGACAGTCAACTTCTGCTCTTTAACCCAATTTGTGATGTTTTGCTAGAGCAGATCTGGAAAATGCAGGTAGAGCTTGAAACTTGTTTAGAGAGAAATAAAATACAAACACACACCCATGGAATACAAAACAAGAAAACTCATTACCAAGGACGAACAAACAATACCATGAGAGGTTTTAAAATTCTGGATGATCATAGGTGGGTGTTACAGATCAGGAACAAATCCCACAGAAAAGTTTGACATCTGAACTGAACTTTAAGGTCGTTGGCAGGACCGAGGCACGCAGTGTGAGAAGGTGTGTATCACATATCGTGGAGAGGTTTGTGATCACACGATGATGCGGAGTATAGAGAAATACAAAAACATGCATTTCAGAATTAGATGGTGGCTCTGAAAGAAAACTATTGTTATTCAGCAAAAGCCTTTGATGGTCAGGCTGAGGAGTCTGGAGATAACTGGGGGACAATGGATATACACAGAAAACACACAGACAAATGTGTGTAAGGCCGTGTTTGTACACAAATGCACATGTGCATGCATACATACATATAAATGAGGAATGTTGACAGTGTGGCCCAGACACACTGCCCTGCTAGGTTTCTTGGGATGGTTTAGAGTTTCTGTGAAGGATGGATGGCCTTTACATATTTACATACTGTTCTAGGTTCTGAAGCCTGTGTGCCAAGCATCACTGAAGTGCAGAGATTGGGGCAATGTGCAGACATGGGACATTCCTTCCCATGTGGAGCTGACCTTCCGTGGTGAGAAGGGCACAATGAGAGGTGCGTGGGTATTTGATGTAGCATCAACATTGACAAATGCTACGGAAGGAAAATTAACTGAGGTGAAGGGAAGAAACTGACCAGAGTGTGTTTTCAGATATGAGGACCAGGGATGTTTATAACGGGAATAGAGATTTTTCAACAAAGGCTTGGAAAAAAATCAAAGAAAGAGACATTGGTGAACACAAAGGTGGGTTCTTGGGGTCTGCATAAACACAGATCCTTAGATAGGCATGTGTGTGGTATTGAGGGAACATGGGCCATTGCAGGAGAAAGATGGAGGAAAGGAAATTTGCTGAGGCCCAGGAGTGTGTGCGTGCGTGTGTGTGTGTGTGTGTGTGTGTGTGTGTGTGTGTGTTCCTGATGATAGAACTCAGAGGCATTCTACCTCTGAGCTACCCCCAACTTATTTATTTATCCTATTTTATTTATTTATTATTTTTTATTTTTTGTGGTACTGGGGTTCCTGGAAGCCCTTCTACCTCCGGGCTACACTCCCAGACCTATTTTTTATATTTTTATTTGGAAACAGGGTCTTTTAAGCAAGCATGGCTGGCTTCGAACCTGCGCAATCTTTCTGTCTCTGCTTCCCAAGCGCGGGGATTACAAGCGTGCGCCACCACGCCCAGCTTATTTATCATGTTTTTAAACAGAGTCTCACTAAGGTTCTGAGGGTATCACTAAGTTGCTCAGGCTGGCCACAAATCTGTGATCCTCCCTTCTCAACCTCTCAACTACTGGTATTATAAGCATGTGTCAACATGCCTGGTAAGGTACAGAATTTTTTTTTTTTTTTTTTTGGTGGTACTAGGGGTGGAACCCAGGGGCTTTTCTACCTCCAGGCTATACCCCAGACCTAATTTATATTTTATTTGGAAACAGGGTCTCACTAAGTTGCAGGGAGCCTTACTAAGTAGCTGAAGCTGGCTTCGAACCTGTGCGATTCTCCTGTCTCAGCCTCCCAAGCGCGGGGATTACAAGCGTGTACCACCACGCCCGGCCTTAAGGTACAGAATTAAAAAAAAAAAAAAGGTTAATAAAGTTGTAGAAAGAATCCACACGAAAGAAAACTCAAGTTGTTACTGAGGAAGGCATTTGCAGTGTCAGAGAGCTGAATGTGTGCTAGTTCGACTTGTTAAGGCATCCAGGGTTCTTTGCCTAAAACTCAGCAGAATGAAAACATGACAGGAAAGAGGCTGAATGTGTGACTCCATGAATGTGTGATTCCATGACGGGACCCCCATGGAATGGCAGCAGGAATGTGGTGAGCTGGGCAAGGTAGTGCACACATGTAATCCCAGAATTTGGGAGGCTGAGACAGGAGGATTGTATATTTCAGGCCAGACTGAGCAACTTAGTGAAGCCTTAAGATGCTTATTGAGACCCTGGTTTGAAATAAGAAAATAATGTTGTGGTGGGGGGTACTGATATAGCTTGGAATAGAATGTCCCTGGATTCAACCTCCAGTGGAAGAAAAAACAAAAAATGAGAGGGAGAGAGAGGGGGGGAGAGAGAGAGAGAGAAAGAGAGAGAGACAGCAGGCTGGCCCAGTAGATACAGAGCCTACGTAGCAACACTGCACCAGGCAAGCCACATAGTGAACTCAGCAGACGGCAGCGTCTCACCGTCGAGGAGGATTGCGCATGACAGGAAGAGGATGTGAGGTCAGCACACCAGTGGCTCCCTAGAGAGGTTCAGTCAGTGAACACCGGTCACCTTGCACTCACGGGAGCGGTGAGGAGTGAGGTGTTTGCACCTGGTGAATAGGGTCTTCTCATCTGAAGCCTGTCGTGTTCAGGAACTGTGCTCTGTCTGACTCCATGAGCTGTGGACACCACGACAAAGCATCACACCAGGGCTGCTGAAGAGATGCTCGTTCCCAGCGGGGTGTGGTGGGCACACTTGTCATCCCAGCATCATGGAGGCTGAGACTGGAGGATTGTGGTCCGCGGACAGCCTCATCTCCTACTTAGTGAGGCCCTCTGCAACTTAGTGAGACCCTGTTTCAAAATAAAGAATAAAAAGCAGGGCAGGAGGTGTGAAGCTCGTAGGTCGAATGCACCTGGGTTCCATCCCTAGACCCACCCCCCCCACACACACACACACAAAGAGATGCCCATTCTCCCACCATCCTAGAGCTGCCAGGCCATGATCTGGGTGTCTGCAGGGCTCCTTCCTCCTGAGGCCTCTCTTTGGTTGGCTGATGATCATCTTCACTTTGGTCTTTCATAGGTCTTTTTACAGTGTTCATCTGAGTTTCAATTTCTGGTTATTTTAAAGACACCAGTCATACTGGATCAGGGACCACTATAATACCTCTTTTTAATGTAATTACTTGTGTGCATATGTGTGTGTGTGTGTGTATGCGTGTGTCTATGTTACTGGAGATTGAACCTAGGGGCATGTTACCTTTAAGCCCCACCCAAGTCCTACTTGATTTTTTATATTGAAACCATCTCACTAAGCTGCTGAGAGTCTTACTAAGTTGCTGAACCTGGTCTTGAACCTGCAATCCTTCTGCCTCAGTCTTCTAGGTACTGGGATTATAGGCACTTGCCAACATGCCCAGCCATAATTACCTGTGTGACATACCTGTCAGCAAATAAGGTCACATTTAGAGTGCTGACGTTAGAATTTCAACGGATGAATTTTGGAAAGAAAAATTCAGCCCCAACATTTTCTGTCCATGAAAATACATATTTATCCTGATAGTAGTAAGAGCTCACGAACCTGTGCTCAGGTGCAGAAACCTTTCCTTCCTTTCCCTCAGCCCCACTCTGGTGGCTCACATGTAAACAAAGCCTCCCCATCATTTCCCACAGTGTAAAGGCTCCTTGCTGTCATGCCAGATGAGGATCCCATGATCTCATCAGAGATGGCCAGACTTGGTGGACTCTCAAACTCAGCTACCCACTCACTAGTCAAAAATTAATCCAGACATTGGAAAAAATGTGAGATTCACAGGGTGCACACATGTGAGATTGGATTCCTGCAAGTGTAACTGCAGCCAGGTGCCTGGTGAGCATCAACAGCCGGGAGAGAAGCACCTGGCAGATGAGAGCTGGGCTGCAGGAGCAAGCCGGAGATGCAAGACGGCAGCCTGTGCAGAGCCCAAGGAAGCAGAGTGGGAGAGAGAGAGGAAGCACATAAAAGGAGGCACCGCAGGCTCTTTTGTTCTCCCTCGATCCAGCAACCGGGGAGGAAAGAAGTCAGAGGTTAAAATGGAGATTTATACCCTGTTTCAAAAGCTATGAAGGAAAAGAAAAAGGTTCTTATGAGGGATTTCTTTTTTCAGGATGTGTTTACAAGGAATAAAGCAGCTGCCACGTGAAAAGTGTTGTGGGAACTGTTATTACGAATTCGCCAAGAATAATGCTAAGATACGTTTGCAGCTGCATAAGCCGCAGAGAGAAGAAAAACCGCTGATATACGGATGGCTCGTTTTGGTAGAAATAGTCAGATAAGACGTTGCAAGCCTGTTGAAAGAGCTCAGGGAATATGCCTTCAAGTATGTCTGTGCGATGCGAT